>NW_022639597.1:552591-557448 GCF_010583005.1 Odontomachus brunneus
ACATCAACTTACTCAAACGACTGTTACATAACAACTGCGAGTCCAAAATGGCTGAAACTTCGGTGAGTAACTGTCAACAGATGAACAACGAAATTCACTAGCTTTTATTTACAAGTGCTGCTATCTTCACGTTGAGGTCGGAAACTTTTCAGACCACCCTCGTATATTTGCCAAATGGAAATAAGAACAATTTTCTATCTGCCAGTAATAAAAATTGCTCGTTAGCGGTTGCAATACTGAGCGGAGAAATGCTAGGACTCAGTATTCTCTGAATAATCTCTTAATCTCTAATAATAACCTTCAGCTTTTCTACGGTATACAAAAGCTGCGCAACGATAACGAAACTGTCATTAACTCCAATAACGAGTTACAGAATAGGGCTACAGTGCTGAGATTTTATAACTCGTTATTGGAGTTAACGATAGTTTCGTTATCGTTGCGCAGCTTTTGTATATCGTAGAAAAACTACGCAACGATAACGAAATTGTCATTAACTCCAATAATGAATTACAGAATCCCTGCACAGGGGCCTTATTCGAAAAATATCGCATACGATATTTTATGAAAAGCTATAGTTCATGTTACACATATTATAGTTTTTTATCGAAACATCGTATGCGATATTTTTCAAGAATACGGCCCTAGAGTCGCACAAGCGCGAATTTCGAGCTGAAAACTGATGTCGATGCCGAGGCTTTAAACGACTATAACTCGCAAATAAATCGACGTAGCGACATGAAAAAAATCTTTAGCACGTATTTCTGTCTATAACCGTTCTTTCGTTGCCTTAGAAAAGAGAGTTCATTTAAAGAAGTCACGCACATAAAATATATAAATATAGCTACTCTACAAACACGCGCTTTTTATTTCAACTAATAAATTGGTATATTGTAGTAAATGCATTTATATCTGTGATAGCCAATTCTTAGCAATGGCAACAAACGATTTTAGTTTTTTGACTAAATTCGAGCGAGCCGCTAAGATTTAGCTGATATTACCAAGTCATTTCTTTGCGTAGCGCCCGCGTAACAGATTACGGTCGGATTGAGTAACCGCTCAAGTGGAGAATCTAACGTCGTCCGGGCCGGTCAGTAATATATCGTTGAGCTTATATGAGCTATTTTTTACAAACGGCAGAGTGAAAGATCGTCGCGATTCGCCATAAAATGGTTGCAACACCCAAGGGCGACCGAGCGAAGCGGCGAGTTTCGAACAAACGATCACTCGAGTGGACCGATAACATCGAATTTAGAAAGACGCCAGCTACGAGGCGCCATAAAGTTTCCGTAGCCGACTCCGGGGTTACTTCCCGGGCAACGATCGCCGTTGATTTAATCGTGTCTCGATCTAACCAATTCGTTACTCGCGAGCCTCCGTTTGAATACTACAAAGCGTTAAACTCGACACATATGATCCAAGACGGCGCTTTCATTCGTGTTGCCTTGAATTTCGGATTCTCGCGACAGGCTCGCGCGAATATTCGTCATCGACGCCTCGCACACGACGAGAACTTGCGATAACCTCTCGATTCGCGACGGTCCGACGACGGGAAGGAAGAGGAGAAGGAGGTGAAGTAAAATCCGGCAGCAAAAGTAGGTTGCCGTATGTCTGCGAGCGTGCTTGATGGACGCCTTCTACACTGGCACGTACAGCGTCGTGCGGACGGTTACGTAGATCGAGGTGTTCTTCGGGAGCATTTGTGCCTTCCCACAGGTATCAAGGGATATAACGCGGAGTGACAAGGGACCGGGACAATAGGAAACGTATGATCCACACGTACGCTCGCCTACGTACGCCTACTCCGCGCGCGCACAATGCATGTACGAATGGGTGATCCGGTTCAGCGGTCGCTTTTAAACCGCACGTAGCCGAATAACAGGCTTACCGTGGCCGCCATGGCCGGCGGGCCGCGCTAAGGGACTCGCCGGGGGTTAAAAGGTGTCGCAAACTTTATCCCGTGTCGCCAGAGAAATTTTCGCGTTAAGCCGAGACGACCGAGTTTCTCCTCGTCTCGTCGGTCAGAGATGGAATTTTTTAGTTAAGCGACACGAGGGCGAGCGCTCAAGTGCGAAAGTTCGGAAGTGTAAACTGCCGGTAAAGAAAATTACGGGCTCGCGGAGAAGATGCATTGTGCATGAGATCGCCGCGGATATTACAGTTTCCTATTGTTGCTCCCGCGACGCAGCGGCGATTTTGCGAAATTGCTTAATAACATTATCCGTCGTGAGCGCACGGAACTGAGGGGCATTTCGAAAAGAAGGGGGAGAGAATGAGAGGAAGGAAGAGAGAGAGAGAGGGCGAGTGAGCTCGCGGGGAATTGAGTACTTCGCGGATTTACACGCGATTTCGACGTGGAATGTCCAGCAAGTCGCTTCTTTGAACTTTAAAAAGGCAGAAAAGCAGCATAGAAGCGCAGTCGTAAGGTTGGGGTATTGACGCGACATACATTTCCCGATTACAGTAGCGAAGCGAAAAGGTACAAATGTAAATCTTAATCGGCACACCGTTAACACACATACACACACACACGTACGTACACGTACACAGACTGGAGCGTGAGACATAACCGTATTTTGCACCAACTGCGGATCTACGCCGCGCCTTTGAAACATGCATGGCGTTAACCGCATTTCGCCAGACACTCAATAATGTAGGTTGATTACTCTAAATAATGCACCATTATCATTCGATCCGTCCCGTAATCATCCGATTAATCAATTATTAAACACTGGCCGATAGTAAATGTTGCGGCTGCGTATTCGCGGGAGAGAGAGAGAGAGAGAGAGAGAGAGAGAGAGCGCACGCGTTCAGTATCGCGCAAAGCGTTTATCTAGTTTTGCAATTCGTCACTCGACATGCCATTTCGGCGTATGAGATGGTTTTCGCGAAATGAGCATGATACATCGGCCCCGCGCTGCTACGTCAATATTTCACCGTCATCATCGCGGAGTATCGACGAGAAACGCGTCGAATTTCGAGCATTAAAGAGCGCATTACGTTAATCTGACAAATAGCCCGCGGACTCGCCGACATAATTTCGAGCGCGTGTCGAACTACTTCCGATTCTGCTAATTACTGGCGATTAGCTAACACCGGCTATTCACCACTCAAGAAACACGTGTTCATTGTTGCTGCGCGACTGACGGCTGATTCGCGTGCACTGACACATGAATAACGCGATTGTAGATTTTCGCTATTGTCAGCCTCGCGCAAAACAGACAAGATACAGGCGAAAGCTGAGAAAGATCGGACATCAGTCTGTTTGAAATTGAATTGTTTGAAATGAAACATTTGTTAGTGCTTGAGACATCGCAGATGTTCGTTTTTAGATACACGGAAGAAAACAATTAGCTGCGGTAGCAAGAATGTGCTAGTAATATTATATAGTATACATTGAAAATGTATTCGTTGCTGTAACTAAATTTCAATTTCAGTGATTCCATGATTAGCTGTGACAGAGAAAGTTTTTTTCGCGTGTACTAAACAGAAGGAAATGTGCGTATTATTTGTTGAAGGGAGGAAAACCTGCTTCAAAACCTACTGCAATTGTTCTTCCAGTAACTAATAATCAATGCGGCTGCAATTAATCCAATAGAAAACTCGAATGTTCGTATGTCGATCAGCAATCGAAATATGTATGAGAGAATTGACATGCACGCGCACGTTTTGTACGTACTTTCGCGCATTATACTTGAGAGACGGTTTCAAATATAGCGCAGAACGCCGAGGTCCCCGGAAAGCTCCAAGATTTCCGAGGATAAAAGAAAACAGGTGTAACCCATGGATGCTTGTACTCTTCCCGGGGCGACGAACGGCCTTAAAGCACGGCAATTGAAAAATACGCAACGAGTTTGTCGATGATTGCACAAATAATATATAATAATATATGAATAACGTTTTTATATCCGGTAAAGCATATTGTTATCGTAACTTTATCAAGGAATCGCGGTTTATACATTACAACACAATTCAACATTCGTTACAACACAATTCACGTTGGAATCCGACAAATACTGAAACAACGAATCTCTTCCCGTAGTTGTTCGTACTTTTTCTTTTTTTTTTCTATTCTATTTTACATTAAAATACGAATTTTCCAAACGGATTTTCCTCTCATTCCGAACAAAGCGCGCGCGAGTCAATTATTTCCCTTTCCTGCTGCGTTAAGAGCGTATTTGCAATTTTAAAATTGCGAAACACGGCGGCGATCGGCCAGCGTCCCTCTCGACGTCGTTTCCGGCGAAAATCGATACACAACCCTACCCTACCCTCCTTCTACAGTCGTGCATTAACGTAGGAGGCACAATGAAGCGATCACAGGTCTGCGTCTATGGACACTGGCGAAGCGTGAACGCGATCAAAAACCAGGCGTGCGTTTATGCAAAAAGCTTTAACGTCAGCTTGTTCACGGTAGCTCGTTACACGTTAATCTTTCCGCAGCAAATACGCCTGCTTTTTTTCAGGCCACCATCCGAGGTCCCCTGCTGCCCCCCGCTTCTCTGTACCCTTCGCTGCAAAAATCCCCTCCAGCCACCACTCGCTCGCCTCTTTATATCCGCGATATTAGCTACGCAGGTCGGCCGCATGGAAAAAATGCTAATTTTCGTTGCAGACCTCACAACGCGCGCCCCCCGCCGTTCCCCCTCGCCCCTCGTTCTAGGCCCTTTCCCCGCACTGTTTCGCCCACCCGCGTCCGACGTGGTTGCCGTACGGTATTACGCCGCCTCTTTATAACGGAATATCTAATACGCTTGTTCTCAACCTGAATGCCGAGCGGAAAGGACGGCGGAGAAAAAGAGAGAGAGAGAGAGAGAGAGAGAGAGAGAGAGAGAGAGAGAGAGAGAGAGAGAGAGAGAG
>NW_022639597.1:557522-564567 GCF_010583005.1 Odontomachus brunneus
GAGAGAGAGAGAGAGAGAGAGAGAGAGAGAGAGAGAGAGAGAGAGAGAGAGAAAGAGAAAAGGAGAAGGTGTGTGGTAAAAGGGCCGAATGGGAGAGACACACGCGTCGGGAATGGTTTATAAATAACGCGAAGTGCCTTAATATCGAAAACAGCTCGACCTTTCCGAAAAGCGATGACAAGGCATCCGTTACGTTGCGTGGCGCCAGATGCGCCCGTCTTATTACGTATGAATGAAATTGCCCCCGCGCTTTTGTAATACGCCGCCGGCGTAAAGCGCAAGTCTCGGCGATTCAATTTTTAAAATTCCATTTCGTTTGCTCTATAGAGATACGCATCGTGCACACGGGGGGAGGGGGAGGGGGCGGGAATGCAGAGGCTGAGCACGCGGCCGAGCTCGTAGGAAAAACGCGGCGCGCATCCCTCAAACGCCGAATATTTCCAGAGTTCCATGCTGCATTTCTCTAAATTACGCGCGTGCATTATTACACTCAACTCCGTTCTGTCCGCCGAGTTTCCACCTTGCGAACTGTGTCACGCCCCGCTCGGATTTACGTCCATTTGCGCGATGAGGAAATCTCTTCTTTTCTCGGCTGGTGCCGCGATTGGGCCTCAAAAGTCGACGATCTTGGGTCGATCGACGGCGTACAAATTTCCCTACGACGAGGCCAGAACAGGGCGCTCTTTCACGGCATTTTGTAGACGCAGAAGCGAAGTCGTTCTGCGACCGTTTACACGAGAGACATTTTGTCGTCCCCGCGAACACGCGCGACGACCTCGTGGTGAACTAACTTGGCGAGCGCGTTGACTACTCCACAGCCCGCGGCGAGTAACCAACTAAAGTCGTTACGAGAACGAAGGACAAAAGTGCGGGGGCAGGACCGCGTGTCAACTGCAATCGGGCTTAAATCCTGACCACCTCAGCGAGACAAACTCCGCGGCTCGCTCTGCGGCCCGTGCCATAAATTAGAGCATAACTTGGCTTCGTCCTTCCGCGACGGCCACCGAACGCACTCTCCGCCGGTTCAACGGCGGCCTCTTAGCTCCGCGGTTTGCGTCGCACCTCAAGATTTACGTCTTCGCGGGCGTGCGTCGCGTGAGCGAGCGAGCGCAATCGCTCGCCTCTCCTAGCAGTCGACAAACGTGCCGGCGCATTTCCCCGTGAAATAGTGCAACGCGATGATGCATTATCGAGCGAGCGGCACTCTCCACGCTTCGGCTACTTAACGGCGCAGCGCCGGCTGCGCTCGATCTTTCACGAACGCGTATCGCGCTTTGGCGAGACGTATCTCTTCGCGTCAAGATTCGAAAATTAATTAGAGAACCCTCTGCGAAATGGAAATCCGAGCCGTTTCGGCTGTCCAATTTGCTACACAATACAATGCGATACGATAACATTTGGCGCAGCGTAAAATCATGAATAGATCAAAAAAACATCTCTCGTCGGGGGAGAAAAAGCTGTTCGATCGAAAATTCACTGAAATTTACGACGCGTTCAACAAGATTTTTCACTGTGCAAACGATTTCTGCAATTAACGCGACGCCGACCGCATCGCGCGTCCATCATAATTACTGGCCGACCGATACGGCTTCGGCTGAAAGCTTGCGCAACGAAAAGAAGTTTAAAAAAAAAACTTCGCAGCTTATACCATGTCTGATCGGATTCGGAAGCCTCTCCTATTCTACGCACAGTAATAGTGTTTCGCCGAGTTTGCGAGGGAAAAAGTAGCAATTGGCGTTAATTAAAATTAACTGGCGCATGATGCACGTGATATTGCTAAAGCAAAGTCCGTTATCTTCCCGAGTTTTAGATTCGTGGAAAATTGATATCTCCGATGCTTTCAAACGGCGTTCTTACAAACGATGACGTAGCGAATCCTCTTAGAGGCGATCGATTTCTATCGTCGTCTTCGCGTGGCGCGTGCGAGCAATTCAATTCTGCTTACGTAGATCGCTAATAACCCAGCCGAACAACGGGATGAAACTTCGCAAATAAACACGCCTCGTACGCCACGCGGTGCACGAGCCACCACCACCACCACCACCACCACTATCACCACGACCACACACCCTCAGGTACACGAGGGTGTATAAATATTCCCGCGCCGTGGAAAGTTGTGGCGTGATCCGGTGTGATTTCTTTCGGGGCGGCGGGGCCGGGAGAGGGGCAAGTTAACGTTCGCCGGAAATTACAAGCGACTTTATCCGATATATCACCGCGGCCGGCACCGCGGCATGCTTCGGGTAAATAATAAAAATACATTATTCAACTCCCCCAACTTTATAACGAAGTGCTCCGAAGTTAGCGCGGCGTTTCGCTTTACCTCCGACTCAGTCACTTTGCCTCTTTGTAAGCGACTTAACCAAGTTTTTGCAAACTATCCGTCGCCGCCTCGGCGTTTCTCCCGTCCCCTGCCGCCGACCCTTCTCTCTCCCCGCACGAAACGCCGCACGAGTCGTTTCACGCGCATTGCCCGCGCGAAATATACTCTACGCTCTCTTCCCGAGCTCATTTCCGTGCTGCTTACCTTGCACCGCGAGACGAGCGAGCGGAGAGGAGCGCCCTTGGCGGTCCGGATGATCCAGCAATGGATACGTCTCTCGTTGTTGTGTAACCTTGATGCTGGCAGGAAGCTGGCGCGAACGTGGACGGAACGAAAAAAAAAAGAAAAGAGAAGTCACGGGTAAAATACACGCACTTTTGCTTCATCGACTGCTCGCACCGACGATCGCGAGTGTTTGAACGGACGACGATAAGCCACGGTTGAACGAACGATAACGGGAGAACGCTGCAACAGAGAAGAGACAAAAATACATACGTTAAACAAAAGATGTTGAAAATAAAAGTAAGTAGTTTCTTCGAGAGTACACGGTTTGTGGTTTGACAGTACTAAAATTATTACTAATAATCTGAATAGTTTTAGAACTGGACAATTATAACTGCGCTTTAATAGTGATTCTAATACTGGCAATGTCCAATAAGTCTGAGCGACCTACTTGCGTTTCCTTTTCAGCCAAGCCAGACTTACATCTCGACTACATGTATTTTTCACATCCGTATTATCTGATGTTTCGCAAATAAACCCAAGTTATATAGACCGTTCAAATAGCATATGCTATGCACTAATAGGTTTATCTCGGATTACACGCTACGCGAATAAATAATTATATCAGCGTTTCTCTTTCTGTCGAGGTTTGTAAACTATTAATTCGATCCAACGTACACAGGCGCTCGACCCGATATCATTGCCGTCGGTCCGCGCGATAAAAGGAACAATACACCGCCGCACCGTTCCCAGGCAACAGAGCCCGTCTCGTCTCGGCCAATAGGCTACCGCCTAGCGGAATGATAAGAGCAAATTTAATAAAATCATCCCGGAGGCAGAGAGGTTGGGCCATACCAGCCTCTCTGTGTCCCCGATACTACTCGTGGCACTCGGAGGGACGTCCTCTCTCGAGATGAAACTCGGCGGAAGAAAGAAAGGACTCGTGCACGTCGAAGAAGAGGGTCGTCGTCCGCCCTGCGAGCTCTGTGTCCCGCTGAAGGTGGCTAAATTTTGCGAGAATCCAACGAACGAAGATTGCAATAAGAGCCGGGGCAACTAGTGAATTTTTCATGCCGGTGAGTCGAGGCCACGGCGAAGAGGCAGCTACCGCTTGCAGCCGTGTATTTTTTATGTACATTCTGTTTTTGCTCTCTCCCGTCCGACCTTAGTTCTACATCATTCTTTCCTTCCTATACCACCTTCCGCCTTCTAGCAGCTCTCCCTTCCCCGAGAGTCCTCTCCTCTTAGTTACGATCATACCGCGTCTCCTCGCCCGTCTCCCATCCACCCGCGAAACTTGGGCATCGGAGGCAAAGGAAATTTAATTTAGAGCGCCCGAGGAGGAAAAACGGAGGAGAAGCGGCGCGCGGACCGTGGAGAGATGCAAAAATAAAGTTGTAAGGTCAAGCCAAGTTCTTTTATAACCGGTTGATTAAATTGCGAAAGAATAATTCGAGGAGGAATGGCAGTGAATAGTCTTCGGCGGAGACAGCACGCGGCCGTCCGCGGGTCGCCGGAACTTTTCTAAACGAGCTTTTCCACCTCGCGCTCCCGCGCGCCCGATAAACTCCCGTAATCGAAACAGTTTAACATTCCTAAGCACGATAAAATCGCATGCGCGCGATAGAGAGAGAGAGAAAGAGAGAGACAGCGCGCATGCGATAACGAATAATGAGGAAATAATACATTTTCACGGTAACGAGATTCCACTTGATTATTCTCGGTAAGTGCTGTTGCATAAAGCTGTTAGATAATTCAATGTAACAAAATTCCGACGCGTCAAATTAATTTTAAAATCCGATAGATTTCACTTCGTAGCGTGCGGCGAAGCAGTGTACCGGTTGATATCAATATGAAGTGTTTCACTTCATATCGAGAGAGTGAAAGAGAGAAGCAAAATCTGCCAGATTTTAAAATTAATTTGACGCGGCGTGGAATTTTGTTACGTCGGAAAACGCACGTACGTGCGCTCGCCCGCCAACGGTATCATCACAAACGTATCGTTACGTACGTTTGCTAGCACAAAGTGACCAAATGACTCGCCAAGTTAATAGACCCGAAGTTACCGATGAGAAAATTACAGTAGTATATTACCGTTGATATCGATCCGTATGTATGAATTAGACGAAGGAACGTCGATGTGATTACGACACGCCATATCGATGAGTACAACAAGGGTGGCGGCGAAACAAGTCCGAAAAGGGTTGAGACGCAACGGGACCAAGTCGAAGAACGAGCGAAACTGCGAAGGCAAGAGGATAGAATTGAAGGGAGATACGGTCCGTGAATATTTCAGGCGCGCTCTAGGAGGGCGCGAGAGGGAAAGGAGAGGGGGAGAAAGACAGAGGGAGGGAAAGAGGGAGCGAGGGAGCGGGTGGAGAGAGGATATTTTTCGAGGCGCCTCCGTAATTGGCGAGTTGAATCATTGATTAGCCGGCAGGCAGACGGCAGCTTATGCCGGGCCTCTGCCACACCTCCTCCTTCTTCTCCCCTCCTCCCCCGCCGACCACCCCATCTTCCCGTTCAACCGAGTCCGCCACCCTGGCAGTCGGTGCTGCGGAGGGTAAGACCTAATGTAGCCTAAGATATTACTTCGCCAGATTAAAACTCGCCGAGTGGCAGAAACGGCCGTCCTCGTAATAATGCAGAAATTTAATTAGTCCGCCGACAACGTGTTTTCACACTTTCGCCATTTCGGCGCACGAGACTCTCCTCCCGTTCTTCTCCTCCTCCTTCTTCTCCTCCTCCTCTCCCCTTCCCCTCCCCTTCAGGACATTCGGGCATGCCCGATCGCGTAACGATTTCGTTAAATGCTAATGGGGATCCGCTCTCGGCGAGCATCGTCTTTATTTTTCATCGCACGGTCTGCAACCCGGAAGATTGCGCAAGAGCGCTCCTCCCCCGACAGTCCCAGGAAGACTACTCGGCGTGAAATAATAATGTTTTCGTAGCGAGAGCAATGAGCGCACCCGTTAACCAACGGGTCTCAGTGCTGACAGTCGAGTCGAGTCGTTACTCGACCCTTCGGAGGGTGCCCGAGGAGGCAAAGCGTCACGACTGCTAACCTCGTAGACGCCGATGAGAGCACGGTGATAACGAATTTGATAACGTTAAAACCCCGGGACTCGATAACCGCGTTATTCCAACGCGCGGTTCCTGCGGTCCCTGGCCGAGCCGCGAAAATATTATGTTACACCTCCGAGGAATCGGGAAAAGTTTCGCGAACGGCGGCGACGGGGGCGGCAGAGGCGGCAGCGGGCAAAATAAGACTCGGAAGAAAGTGGAGAG
Source organism: Odontomachus brunneus (assembly GCF_010583005.1). Taxonomy (NCBI): domain Eukaryota; kingdom Metazoa; phylum Arthropoda; class Insecta; order Hymenoptera; family Formicidae; genus Odontomachus; species Odontomachus brunneus. The sequence continues at coordinate 563,356 of NW_022639597.1, forward strand.
GCTGGTCGTGGCGTTCAAACGAGTTGCCAAGAAGTTTCACCGAAGAATGGAAACTCTCGTCGCCCGTCGTCGGTGCCGTCGAGAACGCGGAGCTACCAGCCTTTTCCCTTCCGCCCTGAGCTTCGTCCCTTCACACCCCCGACCGCAACCCCTCGTCCCGGGCCAGCGCAACAATCCGCAACGCCCCTGCGCGCCCTCGACCGAAGTGCCACGAAATAAAACTTGTTTTCGACAGGCTGGGAATTTCATTTGCCTCCGCTGTGCGTGTTCCCGCAAACGCACCAAGGACACGTCCGAGTCGCGATTCAATCAGATCGATCGGCCGTGTCTGATAGTGGATGCGAGCGAAACGTGTGCCGGAGAATATCGGCGCGCCCTGCCCTCCCCATGGCAGGGGAATTATTTTATGGGATTACAGACGTAAGCGCGTAACGGCGACAACGAGCGACGGTCATCGAAGGGTCGCGCCAAAGGGTGGCATTATCGCCCATTGAATCGTGAACAAGTCAACGCTATATCGTCGGAAGAATCGCATCATCTCGACGTGATCGGATTGTAGAGTGCGCGCACTGGTTCGCGTTCGCGTGGATTAGCATCGGGGTTATCGACTTTTATTTACCTTTAAACCGCTTGTGTGATATCGATCTATCGCGCGACTGTCGCGTGATTCGGTTGAGCAAAGTAAGAATGAGCGAATAGGAAATACGATTTTCGACACTTTTCACAGCGTTTCTCTAGCGATTGTTCGCTCGTTTAATCTTCTGGAAATATCGTATTCATAAACGGCCGTTCGAAAAAATGCCTCTTTTTTTCCACGTGAAACACTTTTTGGACTTTTTAGTTTATGTGTGCAACGTTATTTTTTGTTTTATATTCTATTATCCGTGGCGCGGTTTGATTGATAGCGCTGGCCGAATATCTTTTGTTACATTCCGTTCTATTCCGCTCGAATTAGTTTCACCCAAAGCACCAAATGGCTCTGCGTTAATATTAACTTGTCGAATCGCAGTATGCTTTTTTCCAAAACGAACATAGTCGATAACGGTGCCATATTGGACCGTCTGAAATTCTGCCACTGTTCGCCCGCACGTTTCGCATATCGGCAATATTTATTCGCGACGGCGACACACGATTGGCATTGACGATACAGAGAGACGGAAAGAGAAAGCAAGAGAGAGAGAGAGAGAGAGAGAGAGAGAGAGAGAGGGGGGG
>NW_022639597.1:564630-570784 GCF_010583005.1 Odontomachus brunneus
AGAGAGAGAGGGGGGGGGGGGGGAGAACAGGTAGAAGCCCAAAATGATAGCGTAACCAATGCAGCTAAATATCTCAGTTGTTATGCGTCAAATTAACAGACTGTCTACGTCAAATTGTGCAGCGCGATACTACTAATGGCACAGTAACGCCGAATGAATTATTCAGAAGACCTACTAATATCGCGATACCGAACTAGTAAGCCAACCGGTCCGTAATCTCCAGAGCATTGGCGATTTTGTATTAGCTCGTTCTCTAACGCGACGTTGTTCGCCACTCGCACGAATATTTAATGACGAAACTCGCCAGGAATAAGCTAATTCGATCAGGTGGCAGAGTCAATGACGTCGAATCATTAATCGTCCGCCGAATTGAACCGTGAATCTTGCATCGCGGTTGGCGACTGATAACCAGTTATACTCGTCTCTGCTCGCGACGGAAACTCGATTACGGGATAATCATAATTGATTAAATGATATTAAAAATGGAAGACGACAAAATAAGCGCGGTCGAGACGTAGAGACGAGCCAAGAACAGGCAATAAAAATAGAGTGCTGCAAAAGCAAAAGAGGACGGAGGAGACAGTGCAGAACAGTTAACTGCAGTTACTTTCGTTTACTATCAGAAGTTAGGTCGCTGCTCACCTCGGCGCGTCTGTGTGTGCATCGTCCCTAGACTAATTAAACTAAACCCGACTTTCACGGTGATCGCGGTAAACCAGGACGGACAGACGAAGGTACGAGGTTGATTGATGAAAATAAAAATCAATTGATCCGAAGAGCCTCTCGGGCGGAGCGAAATTAAGCGGATTTCGAATGCAATTAGTCCGAAGCTAGCGGGGTATCTACACCACTCCGTTGAACAATCAATAATACTCTCCGTATCTTTCTACTTTCTAACGTTTGAGAAATCCAATTATTTCCGCAAATTACGCGACCGGGCCCGAGCGTACTTATTTTTGGAGATGAAAGAAATGCTATTAAATTTTTAATTCCTTCCTTCCCAATTTCTTTCTCTCTCTCTTGCTGTGCGCTTATTCATTATTTCCAAGTAAAAAATAAAAGCGAGTTCACATAATTTATTTAATTCACGAAGGTTTCTAAATTTTTGCTGCACATCAGAAATATTTCTTCACGGATTTACGCTACTTGATATTCCATATTTTTATATTTTAGCTGAGAAATACAATCTCTATTCTGAATAGTTACACATGTTAGAAAATAGCGGAACGCTAAGAAGTGAGACGCGTCCACGACACATTCTGACATGTTTGATACGTTGCTGTCTGGAGATCGCAAAAGCCTCATTAGCACTACATGCTAGAATATTGCAGTCGCGAAGGGGAAATTAGCTTGATTGCTGCGAAATTCATTGAGGCACGTCATTCAACGCGCGCGGTGGATTCACCAAATTGGAATCGCGCGCCAAACCGTTAAAAGCTTAAGACGTACGACGTATTGTCGACTGCAGCCGCGAAGCTCGACTTAAATGTTCCGCTAATTAGACGGGAGAACTAATGCGAATGCCGGGATTATTGAGCCGCTAACGTTTCAGCCTAGTGGGATTACTATCATCGTCGTAAACCAATCGATTGGAGCATACGCGAAACAATTCGAATGCACGGTAAATGAATGCAATGTGTAAATAAATTTATCAAAGAAAGATAAAAATACTTGGAACCATCCTTTGCACTATAATGCATATCATTGATTTTTGTTTACTAATGAGAATATAAAGCTCAATTAATTTAATATCACGAGAGAGAGAGAGAGAGAGAGAGAGAGAGAGGCAGGAAGAACTCGATGACAAGCAATAAACAGACAAATATGCCAAATATTAAAGCGCGTTAGCAATATATATATATATATATTTTTTTTTTTTTTTTTTTGACATATGTACTTAAGACAGGAAATTGTTAATGAATACATTGAAAATACTCATCGTTCTTTTCATTCGTTTCAACATCATTTGTTTTACGTTCTAATTCGACGGTCTTGTCCGAGGATTATTCGTAAGAGATTCGCAAAGCTAAAACCAGGGAGATAAATGCACGTATTCGTCCGCCGCATGGTTGGATAACAACGGCGAGAACGCAACGGTAATTAGTGGTGCACAATTCAGCGCACGGACGCTCCACACAAAACGACCCGTAATTTTATTCAGGTTGGAGTGATTAACGCTCGGTGACGCGTGGAATCGGCATCATTTTGCGAGCCAACTGTGCATAATGCCGAAATCGATAAACGCGCGCTTAACCTATTGAAATAGTAACTTTGTAATATATATGTACATATATATATCCCAGTCTCGCGCAACTATTAATAATAGCGCGCACATACAATAGCAAACATCGTATATTAGCACGATAGAAATCGATCGCTGCATCGATCAGACGTCACCACTATAAACTAAAACCACGCGGGTTTAATCCATTCCACTGAGAATGGTTAACACCGCTGTACACGATATTTTATTTATTCACTAATGGAAGTGAAAAATTGACCCGCTAAAATTACGTGAATACGTATTACTTAACGTTTAAAAAATATTGTCGCTTATACACGTTCAGCTGGAAAAGTCATGCAACGACGTCGTCGTTGTTGTTCGAGCGACGGGTAAAATACGTCATTAAGACGTGTATCTTAATCCCCTTTCACGAGAAGACGCGGACATTTGTTGCTGTAAACGTAACCGCGATCGACGAGAGTCGAGAATGAAAGAAACGCGATGGCGTCTCGATTACAAGTGACTCGCGCTTTTCCCAGACGAAGACGAATGACCCGCGGAAAGTTCAGTCGAAGATTTCAATTGGAATCACGTTTCTCGTCGGGCGTACCTTGTCACGAACAACCAACGGCCTTTTCTACCTCTCGACGGGACGATGATGCGAACGACGGGGCGTTTCTGCTCGCGGGCCGACGTGGCGGATATAACTCGAAAAGAATTTTGAGGCCGCACGTGTGTATAGATGTAGATCGTGTGCCGAACGGAGGGGTATTATAAGGACCAAAACGCGTACGAGAAGAAAAACACAAAATGTCACTTGAATTGATTTTGTCACATGACTTGACCCATTAATGTTCAACGATATTTACCGCTCGGTGTCCCATGGTAACGGATAGCCTATCGACCGTCGCGAAACTGACGCTTGTCGAATGATTGATAGTCGAAACCGTCCCGTAATCGCATTAACGTTCAATTATTAAGTAGCTATGATATGTATATATGTATGTGCATCGCTTGCTAACGGACCGACGCTCTACCTATCAAGATTCAGCGTCGCGTATATCTCTGACGTGTCATATTATCTATGTACCATCCCTCTGACCGACACAACGCGCTTCTAATTCCTAATTAATAAATCCGACGATCGTCCGAGTTTATGTCCATTTAAATGAGTCGAGGGTAATAATGAGAATGATAGACACGACGCGACAAGCACCGATTGCTTGAAAACGAGATTATTCATTCATAATGTATTTACGATACTTTCCGATGATCGCATATCGCTATTTCGACACTCGCGACACTTATTTCCGCACGAGACTCACTTTCGACAGACAAAACACGCGTAAAAGACGGAGTGATGTCGATCGATGTATCCATAGCGTTGCTCGATTGAAAAAAGATCGAAATCCAAAATGACCGCGCAATTGATCATGTACGCCGAAAGTTGGCGCCACGTGAACGGTGCGCGATCCAACAAGAACGCGGGTATCTCCCTCTTTCTCTTACATACCAGCGCTACCTCCCAAGATTCAGCGTCGCTGAAAATATTTTATGCATCACACATTCCTATCTATATCTCTTCTATCACCGCGTTTCTAGTCCCCAACTAATAAGTCTGACGATCTCCCAATTCTATTACTACTTAAATGAGTCAGAGATAATAATGAGAGTGGCAGACACCGTCTCGACACGACGCGACAGCTTATACGTCTCCAGAAACGAGAAGGTTGTTCACTACTCACATACTCACGATACTGCCCGACGACAGCACATCGTTGCACTTCTGATGCTTGTTTCCGCACGAAACCTACTCTCGACGGGTAGAAGACGCAGGTAAAATGCGGAAGGATATCGATCGATGTGACGGTTGCTCGAAGCGAAAGATCGAAATGGCCGCGTAAACGATCACGTACACCGAAAGTTGGCGCCACGACGTGAACGACGCGCGGTCCGACGCGCGGGTCTCTCTATCTCTCTTTCTCTCGCTAACAGACCGACTCTACTCTAATCTCCTCCTGAGATTCGGCGTCGCGAATATCTTACGCGTTACATTACCTATCTATCCCTCTGATTATCATCACGTTTCTAATTCATTCACGATTAATAAATCCGACGATCGCCCGATTCTGTTGCTACTTGAATGAGTCGGAGATAATGAGAGTGATAGGCGCCGTCTCGACACGACGCGACAAATACAGGTTGTATGTGTCGAAAAGTGAGAAGATTACTCGCTACTCACGTACTTACGATATTTCCCAAGGAGCGTCGGGACATCGTTGTTTCGCAACTTTCGATACTTTCCGCACGAGATTCATTTTCGACTGGTGGAGGATGCGTGAGACGCGGTGCGATGTCGATCGATGTGTCCATGGCGGCTGCTCGACGCGAAAAGACAAATAGATGCGCACAGAACGCGAAAACGTTCAGCGCGCAGCACGAAGCGACGCGCCAGCCAATCAGCGTGCCGTATTTCCGTAGAAGCCAGACTGGCTATCGCGGCTGCATTCGATAGATCGATCTATTCAATAGATCGAGCTATTTGATAGATCGATTGTTACTAAACATTTTTTATTAGCCACATTTGTTTCTAGCTACGCATTTTTCATGACTATCAATTAATTCAGAAAACACGTTCGCGCTTTCTAAACTAATCAACAGTCGTGACAAATGCATAACTAGATACGAAAAATACGGCTGGTCGAAAAGTTTAGTAACTGTCGATCTATCGATCATAAAACATTCGTGGAACTAAAAATAACTCGCGAAACCATAGTAACACACATACACGTACATACACACGAATAAGGATTATTTTATCGCTCTGTCGCGATGAGAGAACGGCGAAGTCATACAAAAATATTATTGCGACCATTGTGCTATTCGTGCGACGAGTTTCCATAAAAATATATGAGAAATCGAGGTATGAACGATTGCGACTGATACCACTCCTGGCTCATGTTCTTATCGAGCGCGTTTAATTATGCAAGCTTTATGTTAAAAATAATTGTGCGTTCGGTGATATAGTGATTTTTTACTAACTTTTGTACGTACGATGCAAGCTCAACTGTCTGCACGACGCGCGGCGATCGACTGACTTTCGACAATTACACAACGACCCGTATGTAAACATGTACGTTATTCGGTCTTCTGAAGGTTTGTGTATCTATGTAGAAGCGACCTAAATGTTCTGTATAAGGTATCTCAGTTGTTACAGGTTAATAATAAAAACGAATCGATCCCGTTAAAATACTTCATAGTCTACTACTTGATTTTCTGTACTTTTGATGAAAGTAAACAAAATCAATAGCGAACTATGAAGTATTTTAACGTGATCGATTCGATTTTATTATTAATCTATAACAACTATAAAGTACAATTCGAAAAAGAAGAACGAAGCTGTTCTCTTTCACTGCCGTATTTAATATGAAAAATATACATACATTGTTGAAATTCGAGAACTTTAAAGTTCCCCCAACAAAATTATACATCGTTGATTATATATGAAAGAATGATTGTTAATTTGAGTATATTAATTTTGAGTGGGCAAAATCATTTTTTTCTGTGTACGATTCAACTTTCAATTCTCATTAAATTCTAATTTTTTTTCTAATCGTACGACTTTTGCGAATTCGCGCAAAAAGCGAAACAAAAAACGCGGGAGAAAACGACGAGGTTTAGCGGCTGAAAAAAAAATAATAAAAAAAGACTGTCGACGTCGTCACACCCTCTGAAGGTCGTGTAACTCGAAGCTTTAGCTGGATAAGATCGTAAGGGCGCGGAACGAACGCCTTCGCGAGCGCGTTTACGACGGCTTCGCTTCGTTAGGATGTCCCCCGGCATAAAAGTCTTTCATTACGGTCGAGTTTATCGTATATATATAGAACATACGCGCGTAACGTAACGTCGATCGGAAAGCAGTGACGGGGG
>NW_022639597.1:570794-590084 GCF_010583005.1 Odontomachus brunneus
TAACTATCGCTTCACGCCGAAACCCTTCGACCGAGTTACTGCGCTTCCCGACCGAATCGTTCCGTGCGCCGAACGAATTGTCTGGAAAAGAGCGATTCGATGTACCGACCGTGCAAATTATAGCGCCATTCCGTCGGCGGAATGATACGCGTCTGTGCGCGATCGAGCTTGGGATCAACGGCCCGCGGATTCTCAGACTCGTATCAATAGTCGTCACTTGCGAAACTTGCCTTAGGTAAGACACTCCATATTTAAATTTGGAGTTAGACGTGAGTTTTTCAGCTGAATCGCACGATCACACGGATCCGCATATGTGTTACGCGATTCAAATAAAAAACTCAAATCTGACTTTAAGTTCAAGAAGTATCTCACCGAGTATCTCACGTGAGACGAGTTTCAAGTAATGATTATTGATACAATGCTTGGAGCGAAATACGCGATTGCGGAATCGTTCAGGGAGATCCATTAACCCGACAAGCAAGCCTCGTTATCCATTTTTGAAAGCAACGAGGCGAACATTTCGGATAATACGCCAATCTTTTATTGTTTAATAATTAATTCTGATAATAAAAAAAAGCATTTAACGCTCATGTTACTTCGCGGCGCTAAACGGTAGTGGAGAGCATGCACCATAGCTTCCGAAAAAAAAAGAAAAAAAAACCAAATCGTGCGCCATCATAAATATAAAAACAGACTCTCGTGTTTTTTTCATTTTTTTCTTTTTTTCCCTATTCACCCCGACCTTTTTTCCGCGGCGCATTGTGCGAGGTATTCGATTTGCTCATAAAAATCGCAGCTTACGCGTACAACGGGCGTGTAACGTTCGCTATAACAATGATATGCGCCGGCGTAACACGCACACAATACGTGACAAGCAAGTGAACCGCAACCGAAGCGCAATTCGATCCAATTAAGACCAACGTGTACGCCGTCTATTCGGTGTTTCTTTCCCTCCCCTCTACGGTATGCAAATTCATCAATAACCCCGGAGCTCTGCGCCCGGGTCAGGTTGGAACGGTCAGTCTACGTTGAAATCGCTGGCAGATGGAGCCCTTTAACTTTCGAAAAGGTGCTGTATCGGAGCTAGTTCTCCCTTCCCCCTCTACCTCCCTCGCCTTCTGTTTCTCGCACCCTCTCTCCCTCCTACTCTCTCTTTGGCGAGTTACCGGAATCTCGCCCGCAGCGAGCGTTTTACCAAGCATAAGCGTTTGCATAACCCAAGATTGACTTTAAGTTCGCTAACCACCCGCACCATCGCATAAGCGAACTTCGCAGCGCGGCGACGTGCGCCTTGCGAGGGGGTGCACGTTAAGCCGCAACTAAGCGCAAACCCTTCCGTCCCCGGGGGTGGATGATGCCGCACCGAGCCGCCGTCGCCGCCGTCGCCGACGTCGCCGGCGCTACGACGGAGACAGCCCCTCGGGCTGTGTCCGAATGTCCGGACGCGTTAACGTAGTACGGCTCCACGCGAAACTATCTTCCGGGAATTATTAACAAATACGCGAGTGCGCCACGTCGTGCTGCACCGGCTGCAGCGGCGCGTCGAATGCGAGATGAAGCCGCTGGTTTCCCACGAGGAAGTTGTGTTCCACGATTCTCTTTAATACATTCGCATCGGTAAACTGTTCGTGTGCAGTTTACCGATCATCAGAACGATCGGCTGCGTTATTAATGCTCCATGGGAAAATATACGAAAAGAAAGACCAGAGCGACACGCGATTCATCGATTCTGCTTGTTCTGGCCGAACTGCGCGTACAGTGTGTAAGTATCTCGTAATTATTGCGGGAGAATTTGTCCGCTAAGCCTGAATGTGACCTGGATGAGAGGAGGGAGGACGTTAATGCCCCTTCCGCCGACATGATCGCGCGTATGCGCGCGAATAAAAGTTGGAAGGTCGACGCGACGAAATTCGACGATCCGGGACGCATTGTGGGCGAGGACATTCGCGCAAGATTACTCGAAGATCTATATTCCACAGGGTTGGCAGCGCGAAATTTAAAAACTTGCCAACTTCATTTCGCCGACAAACTTTGCCAACGAATATTCTCTCCCTGAAAGCGGCTTTACACCCAGCCGGCACCTTTTACTTTACTTCGACCTCTATCTACGCCGTCGACTTCAATCCACATCTATATCCACATGTGGATATAGATAGACGTATGTAGCGCGCCAGATCTAATCCGGAAAGTTACGCCGTAAATGCGCCACGTGACTACTCGGAATGTTGAACTAACGGATTTTGCCGGAATGTACCGACATACGCGCATGTATTGCAAGCTAATAGAGCTCGCATTACGTTCCTAAGAATTACAGTTACTGCACGAGAAATTGCGCGAAGCCGCATTGTGCGAAACTCGCGCAAATATCAAGCGAGAGTACACGTTATCTTCGCCGAATATATACGTCGATAACACTGGTCAACAGACATTTCACGTCAGAGATAAGAGTCAATTCTTAACAATTCTGACCTGTTGAATTCGAATATAGCAAGCAAAATGGTCCATTGATATGAGTTTTAGGGGGATGCGCGACGCAATGGATTTTTATATATTTTCTTTCAAAATTAATATTACTTTTTTATGTTTATCAAATCTTTGCCGAAATATGTTAGCACTGCTTTGTTGAAATCAATATTTTGATGGTGAGACCCTGTTAGAACCATTTCAACCTGCGGAATTATTGTATTGCCCTGCTACCATTAGGCTGGTTTATTAAGAGATGAACAGCGTTCTGCCGTTGAATATCCCGACGAATATCCTCGATATTGCTTCCGTTAAATTCGTCTTTCTCGTTCTGTTATATCAAAACGCTGATTCAAGTGGCCGACGACGCGTACAAATACACGGGTGGGTGTATTTAAAATTAAACCACCGAGCTCGCTGTAATGGAGACGCACGACTAAACGTCCAGCGCGCTCGTGATCGTCAGGCTAGACGTGCATGGGCAAATTGCGCTCTCCATACACGCCGTACTTTCGCGGCGGATTGCATTGTCCTTATTGGTTATGCGCGATGATTGAATCGCGCGCAATAGACGCGCATCCCATCGTCAACATGTTCATTGGGTTATCGAATTGGTGGCGTTTGAGGATGGTTACGTTACAGCGCACGGCATGCGCGCGGCCCTTGACGATATTACACGGAATTTCCGGTTACACCCGGGACTATCGGTTAACTCAAAGCGTTGCTCAATGAATACAATATATCCGAGATGGATACCGTTAATCGAAGAGACATTATAGTTAACCATTGAACTATGTATCACATTAGAATACGCCCGCGGAAACGCGACCGAACCAACATGCAGGCAGGCAGACAGACAAACAGAGACAGTTGACCGAGAAATATTACACTTCGCCGATCGAATTTTGCACGGTCGACCAAGGTCGCGATATTTTTATCGCGACTTCATCGGACTTCAAAGTTTCAAAGAGAGAAAGTAATAATGACTGGCATAAAATTACAAGCAAGTTTTGACGTTAACCTTAAAAAGAGCCGCGAACTGGTTGACAAAGTTCCTTACATTCATTATTCTCCGTCTATAACTCTAAATTTAACTGCATGCCGACATACTAATCTTTTCTTCCCCCACGAAACCTTTTTCCTCTCTCATTTCTCTAGTCAGACGTCAAAATTACGACTTTTAAAAATTATAATTCGCTAAGTTTTCGCGGAGTAAAAATAAAGAGCAATTTCCAACGCGACGAAAACTTATATATTGCGCGAGTATGCCGAGAGGCACGACGTAACTTATATCGCGTCAAGGTTTGGGTACTCAACGGTAATGTGATTCGCCATGAAATACCGGCAAGTAGCGCGACTAAGAAATGACAAGAATAATCGTGGCTATGGCTGGCTAAAAACGACGAAAGAGTGCGGGAAGAAGCGCTCGGAGCGCGCCGGCGATCGTGCAGGTAAGTCATTAAATATTTCATGGTTCGAGCAGGAGTATCATCTCAAGCTGCCAAAGCTCGAGGAAAAGTCGGTCGGCCGCCGATGCCGTGGAGAACGATAGAGATAGGGGATGGCAGTGTCGGTGGCCGGTAAGTGGGGGAGGGAGAGGGGGAGGGGACGGGGGTGAAATAACGGCTAAATAAGTAAGCGGCGGAATACGTTGCGAGGCATGTCCGGAAAATGGAAACTGGATAGGGCAGCCATCGCGGCTCCGACGCGCTCTCCTCTATCGCGGAATTGACGGCCGTGCTCCATCATTGATACGAAACTTACGAGAAACACGTCAGAAATGTCTGCCGAATAAGACAAGGGTGGCGTGTCATTCTCGATATATCGGCATGCGCGCCTCAATACGACGGGAATATAGCGCGACCGAAAGACTTTTGCGTTTACCGCACGATGGAAGACTCGGAGTGGAAAAGTATCAGCCGGCTGATACTTTCGCACCGGCGAATAGCGAGGGCGCGGGATATTTCGCGAGAGTAGTGCTCGCGTCGCTATTGTCGGAAAATTTGAAGAAATGTTTCTCCCTGAACTTTCTTGCTCGTGGCGCTTACAAATGGCTCATAAAGGAACCACGGGGCGATGATTGGAGCTTGACGTATTATTACAGTGCGATTTCTCACCATATGCATTTTCGCAGCGAGTTTTAAGCCGCACGCGGGTATCTAACATTTATATAACAATATCGCGAAAATGAAAGAATCAAAGTCGCTCAATAACGGCCAACATTGCGGTATATGTGTGTGTATGCGTTCGGAAACGTAGATCCACTATATCGAAACACTAATCGATAATCGCCCGTGACACATTTCCAGCAGTAAAAATAGCATCGCGTGTTTCTCATGAGTCGAAAGGCCTGAATCCGTGCATTATAAATAGTTACACTTAATAATTTCCCATCCCGAAATTATTGACACGAGGTTGTTACGCGAAGTAAGGGATGTATGTATGTGTACGTGTATAAGTGTAGAATGTATTACAATTCATGAGTTTTCGCGGAGATCAATAATATTGCAAAATTCCGTCCCGGATGAGTCATAAACGCGCTTTCCCTATACAGTATATATACAGTATTTTAACACGTTACAAACGCAGGCCTTAAGTGTTAAGTGAAGATATTCCAACGCAAACAGGAGAAAAAATACGGGAAAACTTGACGGCGTAAGACGTCTACAAGCGACTACGAATCGCGAAGTTCAACGCCGCGACTTATCCGCGAACGTTATCTCTCGCGAATAAGCGCTTCTGATAAAACGAACAAAGATGAAGGAAAATGTGCGGCTCGGCAATAAGTGGAATTCATTGCTTCCGCGCGGAAATAGTCGCTTCTGCAGTGCAGTTATACGAGGCGTGTTTACCGGCCAGGCACGCATAAAGAGCCGCCACTTTGTCCTCGTTCCGTTTTTGCTCGATCCCTCGCAAGCGACACGACGGGAACGAGCACCCGAACCGCTGACCGCAGGTGGTGTCGCTCGCAATTCGGTTCGCGGCTCGCGCATTTCACGGCATAACGCCCGCTTTCCCCCTCGCTTTCTCTACTTCTACTCTCCTCCTCTCCTCTAGCTATCCTCTATCTATTCTCCACTTTTGCTTCAAGCGCCCGCTTCGTTTGCGACGAAAATGGCTGGAATTAATATACCGTCGCAAAAAATCGCGCTCCTCACCCAACATTTGATTCTAGCCTGCCCCTCTTTGTCACTCTCTCGTTCTCTTTTTTAACGCTTTATTTGGAAAACTTGATAGGAAAGAGTCTTGAACCTTGGAAACTTTGAATATCGCGAATCAGAGAGTTAATCAATACTGATGTATAACCACAACCACCACTGTTGGATAACTTTGGTATCGATCAGCTCGCTCGCATTCTTGCCGGACGGGCAGAGAAAAAATATAACGCACTCTCCTCGTACAGAGGACATAACTCGATCTGACAGGTGAGCTCCATTATCCTCCCATAGAAGGAACAATACGTCTTCTTTCCGCGCCCGAGAGAGAAAGAGAGAGTTTTTTCCCGCCATCTTGCTACTTACATCCTTCTTTCTTCAGCCATCTTTTATCCATCGTGCCGTCCGCATCGACTGCTAAGTCACTTTCGCCCCTTATTATTTATCTCGGGGCCGCATCTTCCGAGAAGTGTCTTTGAATAATAAGCGCGTCGACGCGTTGCGAAATTCGCCGCGGATGAAAAGTTAAATTCTTGCGGACACGTTTCCGCACACGAAGGACGATTTCGTACGAAAACTCTCGCACGGCGATATCGGCGGCCAACATTGTGGTTGGTAATTGACCGACATTAAGGAATTACCACCCAATATGCGACAAAGGTCGGTTAATGGTTTTCGTAACTTGCTTCGCAGGAACAATTGCCATTAATAGAGGCGAGTAATTCAAACTAGATGGCAAATTCTAGCAACACAGAACGACCCACTATAAGCCCTGATTCGCACACGGCTTTTCATTATAGCTTCAGTTACATGCTATAGCTTTCATCATATCACTCCATATGGAAAATGTTCCGATAGCTATACTACTACCACTACTGGCCGGCACTCAACGAAACAGGCGATGAAAAAACGACACATGTTGGTGACAATACTCGCTCGTCTTCTCATTAACAGCTTATACGTGCGAAAAATATTACAGAGATCATTTGAAATATCCCTATGCGGAAGGCAAAAACCAAGTCGCATGTAAGATTCGCGTATTGCGGCTTTTCTTTTCAAGAGAAAAGCTCTAAAACACGAGAAAATTCTCGAAAGTCTCACCGATCTGATCTCGATGCAACGACATGTGTCTTGAAAATCCAGGCACGACGTTTTAATCAGCGCAGATAAACCCACGAAATTTCGTTAAAAACAGCACGACCGAAAAAGCCCGAGGTTATCGCGGAAATAAAACGGATGGAACGCGTGAAAATTGTGTCCACAGTGGCCTCGGCGGTGAACGCGCGCGAGCGCGTGTATCGGAAGCGAGTGATTTTTCGAGAATTTCGTCGGGTTATTTGAAAAATTCGAAATTACCGCATACTTATTACGCCGATCAGCCCGGGGAGCACGACGGCTCGAGCACGTATCGCGAGCAACCACCTAGCTCCGAATACACTTATTGCCTCGATAATATTAGATCCCTCGTCACATGTTTTCTCATAAAATGAGATCGGAGCGTGTACATCAAAGGGAATGCTTGGCGGCGCGCGGTTATACCGTACTGGGGGCATACCGTATTCAGGGACACACGTAGCGATGCTCACAGCAAGAAAACGTATACGAGCCGCGGCGCTCGTCGGCGAAGCTTGCAGCTGCATTTATCGACGGTAGCACCGGTTCAGAGATCACCGTGATTGCATCTTGAAATTCGTAAGAAGGTCGTACGCGAGATCCCCCGTGGATTGGTTTTCGCATGATCAGTTGATGGCCAGAGATACCGCGAATTTATTGCGTGGGTTTCGTTTCGTTGCGGAAAGAACAACCCCCGAGTAACATCGCCGAGGAATATCGACGTCGGAAGTCATGCGATAATCCACGAGGTTTTCAGTCTTACATCTACTACTTTCCGTCAGAGATTTCGCCGAATTAAAAAGAGCGTTAATAATGCAGAATTAGAGAGTATCGACGTAAAGTTTAAAGGATAAAATCGAGCAACTCCGTAAGAAGCCGTAACTCATTAATAAGATTTCGATTTATTCTCTCCCTCTCTCTTGCATCTCTCTTCCTTCTTTCCACGTAATTTTTAATATATTATTTCTGAGGAGATTATCAAAGTTGTGCCTTTTTATGAAGGCCCTGATCTAAACTCCATGCAAATATAAAAGCTAACGATCTCGTAAGATTTTCCCTCGTTTCGCAACGTTCCCTGCGAATTTAGCGACCGTCACGATGATTTCGCGATGAAATATCGAATGCACGATACAAAACGCGCGTATTCCGTCCTTAGAAAATCAAGAGGAGCGACATGCGTGCGCGGCATCAAAGTAACTTGTTTGCAAAGTTAACCACAGCACTCGCTCAGGCTCACTGTTGTTCTTGCGAAAATCAATTTAGCACGACCGAATGCGATCTCGGCGTGCCATAAATTCGCGCCCGTCGATTGAAATCGCGCGCACGTCTCGCGATGCATTATAATGCATTTTCTACGGTAGCGAAGGCGTGACAGTTGTTACAGTTCGATTGATTTGTCGCCGTGTATGAACTTTCGCATGCACATAGACACTAATACAGACCTGCTCGCTCGCGAAGGAAAGCTTCATCCCTGACTCGAGCTCGCCCGATCGAATAAATTTCGCACGATAATCTTTCGCTCGCTGTATTCGCGAGCGGTACGCGCCATCGACAGCATGTTCCTTCTTCCGCGCGTTTCCCCACGGCACGTTGAAAGGACTCGACTCGGAATGCGCGCTGAATGGTGCAAATTGAGACACACTTCGATATCGCGCGGAGTTAGCAACAAACTGACAGGGACTTTTTCATTACGTGCGAAAGAAGACGTGATATATAGGATGTCTCATTTTAGACAGGCCAGCAGAATATCTCGAACACATGCATAAATACGCGCGCATATCACTGTTAAAAGAAATGAGCAAAGTTGCATTTTTCATTACTAAATAATTCCTAAACTATTGTACTTGGGTCATACACACGTCTTAAGGGTTTTCTGCGCAGAATTGAGCAATATTTTAGAATCTGCTACAAAAAGTACTTTCTATTTCAAGGAACAAAAGAGATTGATTTCGATATGAATGATCGTAGTTAAAATTCTAGATCAACACCTTTCTTTCTCTCTCAGAACCTTAAAAATGTTATCAATCGGGCTCAGTTCTCGAGTAATACGGCTGATCTGTTTAAAATGTAACATTCTGTATATTCGCGAGGAACAAAAGAATATGCCGATGATTTTTCGCGCGTTTCTTTATGACGCGTCGGAGACAGAGATGGAGAGAAAGAGAAGAGGCATCATTATATTCTTGAAATGACATTACAAACGATGCGGCACGGTCCATCGTTTAATCCGCTTCCGCGCTTTTTTTCTGCGTTTTGCGCAGTTAACGAAAACACAAAAAAAAGGAAACAAATTTCGCGATATACGAAGAGACGAACCTCGTAGATTGACACATGCCAGCCGAATTCGCCGCCCCTTCAAATAAATTTCACACGATAATCTTTCGTTGCTCGCGTGAGCGACGGCCTGCCAGGCTGCATTTTCTTTCTTCGCACGTTCGCGCGAGTTGCATCGAGAAAGTTTAGTCGCGCGTGCGTGCGGTGGATTGAATGCGCCAAATTGGCGTGCTATTTGATTGGCACAAATCACCGGCGAACTTCGCGCTCGTATCGGAATCGACGAAGGAAGCCCGCGAAGAAAATCACTTTTATTCGCGCCGTATAATCTAATTTGTCCCGTATAATCTATTCTCATTCAAGCCGATAAGAACGGCAATTTGCATATGTCGATGGCAAAATGAGAGCGGGTTATCCCGATATTTCCCTACAGGTTCTGGTCTATGGACGAAAATGCTGTGGTTAATACGACCAAGTCTTCATGGATTATTACATTGTCTATATACGATACTTTCCTAAGGTTTATCGATAAAAGAGCTCTAAAACTCCTCCCTAATTCACGAAATATATGAAGATTGCAACTTGAAAAAAGAATCTAATATCCATGAGCTATTTTCCGAATCCCTCCCTACCGTTCTATCGTGCCCTTCACGCTACACTTATTTTTAGCGACACAATGAAAGTCGGCGAGCCGCAATGACGCAGAGTAACGAGAAATTTTCGTCGCGAGCGTAATAGAAATAAGAACGGTTATTGAAATTCTTGGAGGCCAAGACGAAATCGCTCGCGCGTTCCTTTCTTTGCCTCTTTCCCTCGTCCTCTATTTTTCTCTTTTCGAGCAACTTCGACGTCGCTTAGAGCCATTCTTTCGACGGACCACGCGCCTTCGCGCCGGGATTGAGCCGCAAAGGTATTCCCTGCAATGAGCGACGTGCGAACGCCTCTCTTTCGTGACTCGTTTTCAGTCTTGTCGCCCTTTCGTTTTATCCTTGTGCGCGATTCTGTCCCTTTTCTCCGTGGTAATGCTATGGCTGAGCGGCGGTTAAATGTGGCCGAAATTCGCGTAACCGAAACTGACTCTACCGCGATGACACCAACGGGATTTTCGATGTGGGAGACGATCCGGAAAATAGCGCGCGCCATTCCTCCACTTTGTATGAGCTTTCAGCAATGTCCGAGGCGATTCTGTCAATAATGAATCGTGGCGTAGCGCGACGCGCGTTAAATTTATTTATCTCGATATTTCTTCCCGTACTCCTCGGAGGATTCACGTTTCGCCCAAGATGAAAGAGACACGCGGACACCCGAAGTTCCCGATCCGCTTTTTCCCGCGACAACACCGTTGTTGCTCGCACACTCCTTCCGAGGCGAATTCCTCATCCGATGCCGTAATTTCTTAGGAGCGTTATCCGATAATCGCGCAATCAGACCCGTTGCGAAACGAAGCGGGACGCGGGTCTGTCTCCCGCATATTTCTCCGCGAAATATACCGGGCGCGGGGCGGCGGATGGGAAATGATGAGGAAGCGCGACGGGAAACGCGCACAGTGCAATTTACCGAGATAAAAGGTAATTCCGATTATTAATGACACTATTCCTTTTGCGCGTAAAGAATTCTGCAAGGATTCCGTGTTTCACTCGATATCTTGTGGGATTAATAATACAAGGAGAAGGAAAGAAAAAGAGGGAGAGGGAGAGAGAGCCAGCAAGAGGATCGGGAACGAGGGTGGGGGTGAGGGAGGGGGAGAGGGCACAGAGAGGCAGCAGGGGAAACGATAAATTACCGTAGCTTCGCACTTAGCCCCGAGATACCGGCGGAACTCCTCGCTACCGATATCCTAAATTTACATCGTCGACCAGGAGAATCTTTCGTGAGAATTTCATTGCGCGAATCGCGCGAGAAACCTTGAGGGAGGGAGCCCGGCCGGGATGGCCGGAACGTGGTGGAGAGGGAAGGAGGGAGGGGTAATTCACTTCGCAAGCGGCGAATCTCGCGGAGGTTATCTTATCCGCTCTCCTCGCTCCGGTCGTTTACTCCCAAACACATTCTGTAAACGCTCCAGGTACATTGATCTCCAGTTTCTCGCTGAAGCTAGCCGGGCCAATGTATCCAGGCAATAAAATTTTCTTATCCTTTTAACGAAGTCCTCCCCTTTCCCCGCGCGCACGCGCGCGCTGCCGAACACACCCGGGAGGAACCTTCCGTGCTATTAAGCGAATTAACTAATTCCATAACTTTGCCACCGGGGTTAATTGATTCCGATATCACTGCCTGTGCGATGCCGTCGAAATATTCCGACTCGGAATAGATGATTAGGGTGGGATCGCGAAACAGACGCCACTTCATCTCGCTGCAACTTGGGGTCACCGTAAAAATCGTTGATGAATTTTTGCAATATGTTCCTTTAGATAAGAGCTCGGAATTAGTTGCCCATTTCGGTCGATTCTCGAAAGCTACGCCTTCTATTTTCCCCTTGCCGCGAGCGGGCCTCGAAAGTGACAGTCGAGCCTCCAAGCTTGAAACTGCGACTGGCCACAATCGTCATTTTCGAGGCTCGCTCGCGGCAAGGAAAAAATAGAAGGCGTAGCTTTCGAGAATCGGCCGAAATGGGCAACTAATTCCGAGCTCTGCTTTAGATAGTCGTTCTCGTTTGCGGTGTATAAGAGGTTCGCCAACAGTTTCGGCACATTACAATTACTATGGTTAATGAGAAATTGTCTTCTACTCTAGTTAATGAGAATTGATAAGTCAACTGAACGTCATCAAGCAATTTAAGCAAGATCACGTCTGAGCCCGACGATTTGAGACGGATTTTCCGGGAAACCGTTTGTTGCGCTGTATCTAGCAACAACCAATTCACTCTGGAAACGACGATGGTCGAGTGGAAGGAGTGGAGAGGGACAGAAGGAAGAAGGAGTGTCGAGGATGATTGTCGGAAAGAGAAATCCTGTATCGCATAGTGATCTGGTGAAGAGTGAGAGAGAACGGCAGACATGGAGTGCAATAGAGAAAACGAGAATGGGGAAGAAGGTGAGAGAGAGCGAGAAAGAGGATATGATACGGAGAAACGCCTGCAGACATCCCCTAGGCCGCCTTGCAGTGACGGGATATGCGATACATACGCTACGCCAAATGCAATTTCACTAATTGCTAAGGATAATGCCGTTGGTGCCCACCCACGTTCGTAGCTCCTCTCATACACGGCGCATTGTACTCCAATTGCGTATTAAATGGATCGTACACGCGGCTTTCTCGAAATTCAAACGTGTATTTTGCCTCGATGGATTAACTCTTAACAGCGAGACGATATAAATACCCCGCTAAAATATTGTATTCTGTAAGATATATTCTCGTCGTAAAATCGAAAACTTCATTTATAAAATAAATAATAGATCTCTTCTGTAACGAAACTGTTAGCCCGTGGAAACTGCACGGCTCAAGACATCGCATTCAGATTAATCCAGATAAGAAACAAAAGTGTCCAATAATTTCTTGATGTCGTTCGCGCACGAGGGAGAAAAGTATCGAAGAATTTTACAAATCCGGCACGGAGTAGTATCGTTTTATTTTCTGCAGTAGGAAACAACGTTTGTTTACGCGTGAAACAAATAGTAATTCTATTCGGGCTTAATATACAACAGATCGATAATTATTTGACACGGAGTATCGAGGCGTGGATGCCACGAATATCAAGTGTAACAGCATATGGCAACTCGACAAAAAATATTGGACCGTACGGCACAAATGTTTCAACCGTTTCAACGAAAATGTATCGCGCGCGCTCGCGCGAACTTCATCGACGATACCTGGACAACCGTCTGCGACTCGATATTTCTAACGAGTTTCGCTTTGCCTGTCATCCACCAACGGTGCGTGATGTATCATAAAAAATTACGTACACTTCGGCCGGCTCGTATATTTGCTGATACCGACAGCCCTCCGCGCA
Organism: Odontomachus brunneus; assembly: GCF_010583005.1. NCBI lineage: Eukaryota > Metazoa > Arthropoda > Insecta > Hymenoptera > Formicidae > Odontomachus > Odontomachus brunneus. Next base: position 583,746 of record NW_022639597.1, read on the forward strand.
CGCCGGTTTAGGGGCTCGCAACGCGATGAAAAACGCGACCATAGAGTCCAGATAGCCATGTACATATATATTTGGCAAAAGAGAATCTATTTCGTAAATACCGGATTTCAAGGTTCAATAATGTAACCAACGAGAAATCAACTGCATTCGTAATAAGCGCGTATACGGGCGCAGAGCTCAGACTTCCGCCGTGGACTTTGAATATTCACGAGATTTGTCTAGATAGGGAGCTCGTACAAAAAAAGAAGATTCTCACGAGCGAATATTTACGAGGTCGTCCAGACGGATAAGGTAAAGATTCCCTCGCGGGAACATTATCCTGAGAAACAGTGTTATATATCCGAATAACTTCAGAAGTTCAAGTCTCGGAAAATCAATCTAAAGTCTCTATGCTTTCTAAAGAAAAAAAAAAAGAATTAAAAAGAATAAAATACAAAGTAAACATACGACTGGCCACTGTTTTCAACTTAACCCTTTATTTGACAGAAGAAATGAATGTTTCAAAGAAATGTAAGGAAAAAAATGTTTGTATGTTTAAGTGAAGTGATATTTCCTGAATGTGGTTACATTCAGGTTTTTCAAATATCACTTTGAAAACATATTCTTCATGATTTCTTTCATGACAAAAATCGGAACTACTGAGACAAATACAACAAGCAACCAAAAGTTGCTCCAGAGCAACTAAATAAATGCGTTCTGCGTCTATCGTTTTTGCATATGGTTCATGAAAAGTCGATGTTTGAGAGCAACGTTACCAAATAAAAGGTTAGATGTTAAACATCAAAAGGCGATTCATATGGCGAGTCATACGGTGTGGTCATCGTAAAACGCATTACATGGCGAGTTATTTTCCGACTCGACGGCTACAGCCGCGAAGGAAACCGGTCTCTCTTTCCTTGCGGTCATTCGTCGCTTATTTTTACCGCACCACGTATTTAATGAGGCGACCGTCGACTCGGTGCGGTATTATAATAACCCGACGGGATAATAAAGTTCTCTGGAAGCGCGCGCGCGCGCTTCTAGGACGAACGGGTCTCGATAAGAGGCGCTGATAACCGCGCGCGGGAGTTTACACGGCAGAGGGTCGAAAGGTCAATATTGCCAACTCATCGAACTTATCTCCGTGTCACAGGTCCTCACCTCCAGCGCGCGTATGTACGCACGTGTATGTGTGTATGTACGTACATATGCATGTATACATGTATAAGCCTCCGAGAGGAAAATTCCCGAGGGGGCCGTCGCACCGGTGCGTGCGGAGATTTTCTCGCCGCGTTATTATCTTATCCGCGCACTCACGCGTGCCCACGAATCGGCTGAGCTTTATTATAAGCCCGAAAGTTACACACGCGCGTCGGCCCCGGAATCGATACATACGCGGCTTATCTCGCTTCCGCACATTATCTTGAGCGCACACAGTCGGCTGACTTTATTGTAAGTTTCTAAATGGCAAATGATTCGGAATAAAATCCATAGGTAAGCAAGTAATTCGCGAATGAGCCGTGAGTTTTGCGTCATCTCGCACCGACGCGACAAGTTTTTCCTTCTTTCCTTTCTTTCTTTCTTTCTCACCTGTCGACGGGAAGGTCAACCGAGGTTTTCGCGAGGAGAAATAATTGTAACGTATAATCCCACTTAGAATTCGTCCTGCCGGTCTCGCGAAGCTCCAGAGGACGCGTCCCAAATGCGCCCCTTGGCAACTCCAATCGTCGGCTTTAACGTCGCGATTTGCATCGCTCCGCCGACGATCGCTGCTACGAAGCCGGAAGCTAGTGCGCGACCGTCTCTCTTTCTCTCTCGAGAGAGAAACCGTACGATCCCCCCTTCAATCTGGGGATTTTTGAATTTCATATTCCGCGGAGTACGCGCTCACCCTGAACCACCCCTCTTCCCTATATTCTCGTGCCGTACACAACCCCCGCGGACCAGCCAGCCGGCGCTATATTATGCGTAATTCATACCGCGACGTAGCGTATCATTGTTCCGGGAAACAGAGGAATCCCATTACCGGTTGGCAGCTGAACTCTCTCTCTGTCGGGGCCGCGTTTTAGTTGCGGTCGACGAAGCAAATCCTCGCGCCCTCGTTCGCGCGGCCGCCTCCCTCGCGCCTCTGTTCGCCACCGACGGCGACGCCGACGCCGACGCCGTCGCGCTCGACGACGACTGAAAGGCCGAAGGAACCCAGCGATCTTTGTTCGACGCGCTTCGTCGCGGACGCGTCGCCGTGAATGCGAGATGTCACGAATTACGACACTGCCGCAGCGTCTCACCAAAGATATCGGCAGAAGTGAGAAGAGCGCATTCTGCTGCACGATCGAAATTGAACGAATAGTTCGTTTAATCGACAGAAACTTTGACGAAAATAGAATTCCAAAATTGATTCGCGCGAATACATTGAGAAAAAAATATCCGAGACAGTCAATATTTGTTCGCGGTGAGTACTATATATAATGACACTTTATAACTATTTACTTATATTAATATATATTTTTTTTTCAAATAAGAGAATACACATTTTCTTAAAACTTTAAGAAAATCTTAGCTTTTCATGAAAGCAATTGTTTCCTCTATTTAAACAAAAGAATTTGGATTCAAGTAAATATATATTATTAACGCCCAGCAAAGAAATATTTACTATTTTTTCCAGACATTCTTTCTCTCAATATACTTTCACGATAAATCTGGGAGATAAGAACGCAAAGTTAAGAGTTGGACATCCCGCTAGGAAGTTTGCTCTTTGCCGCTGCATCGCAATGAATGATATCGAATGTACCGTTGAAAGTGCGTCGCGCGCGACCCCTCAGTGGAAATAACCAGTTCTGGAACAATCCGCATTATTCTTTTTTTCCACGCCTTTGTCAGTGCGCGAATGGACGGTCCGATTGCAACCTTTATCGTGCGTTCCTCGGAGTTGAATGCAATGAATCAGAGGGAAAAGCAAGCAACTCGCGCAGGTCACGCCAAACTGGGATATCTACTCGAATATCGGCGCGACACAATTCGATTTGCAGGAAATAATGGAGGAGTGCTTATACAGCGACTCGCGCGGGCGGCACATATTTCGGTGTACAATAAAAGTTGTCGCGGAGTATTATTAAGCCATCCTTCAATCGAGCAACTAGCTGACCATATAAATAACATTGACATTATTCTCGTATCGGGCGAGTTTACTTTCCATTGGATTTATTGGCGGCTGAAAGCTTCGATTCGCTCCCTCGATTGAGGGAACTTCTTATCAAAAAATGAAGCTGAGTTACGAGATTCCCAACGGTGACGTGTGCGATCAATCGATCGATTTGTTCCCGCCGCGAAGTCCGGTAAATTTAACTAGGGGGAACGTTAGGTCTCTCGCGGGAGAAAATAGCACGACACTCGATAAATTCAATCTCGCGCAGAAACCGATAATGATACCGCATCGGCCGTCCCGCGATAGTCGGCAATTCGTTCCCCGATATATTTCCCGCGCGAGACGACCCGATCGATGTCTCTCTCAATATTTTCGCACGCTTCGTTACGTCGTCGTTCCTCGCCGCTCCTCGAGATTCGATCTTTCCAGTCTCGAGTAACGCTCGGGCCCGACCGGCTTTCCCCGATACAGTATCGTAGAATGCAAACGAGGCCGGTATCCGCCTCAGACCCGATGTCGTCTACGTTTTACGTAAGAAGAGGCGACGTGGTCGTTCGAGTTTCGTACCGTGACGGCTCGCTCGCAAGCTCGAGGAGGAAGACAGCGACTGGGAGTACCGACGCCGTCGTCGATGCAACGCGTGAAATAATGGAAATTCTATCGTAATCGCATCCGCAGCTCAAGCTGCGCGCATTGTCGTGCCTCATCAATGCGCACGGCTCACAGACGGTATTTAATAGTTTGACGAGATCGCGGAATACTTATCAGACCGCTTCTCTGACCAAGTCAGCTGACCTGTTGCTCCCCGACCACTGGGATATTATATTCCATCCAAGACGTCTCGATCTCGCTTTACAGCGCATCGAAGCGTCTCGATCATCTATCGTAAGATAGTATAGCACGAGATTACAGCGCAGATTCGGGCCCGGATCGGGTTAACACAATACTTAAAGAGCGAATTTAGCGTGCGGATAAACAGCAAGTTTCGAACATCGAGTGCGATGACCTATCCAGCAATTGAACACCATCCATTGAATATCAATTGCAATAATGCAGTGCCAACATTCAGTTTGCAATACTTATTATGACATTAAGATATAAGGAGCGTACCGTATGTATTTCAAGTGAGTAACCAAAGTACAATCTCTCTAAGGTATAATCAGTGTATTATTCGCTGAAATCTGCTGTATTTATAACTGATAGTTCAATTGTAAGAATAACGCTGCCATCAATAAAATCTCGCTAGAAGAATCAGTTAATAGTAGCGACTATTATTGATATTGCGGTTTGCAGAATAGACAGTATTATTGCGCATGAATCATGAAAGTCGCTAATTCCATCGACATAGACACAAAAAGTTCGATTTCGCACAGTGTATGACAAACTTGTATATATATTAGAAGTTTCGCAGTGAAATCTCACTTTTACTGGTCAGAATCAGGGAAATATCAAATGGAGCAGCAAAGTGGGAGGTTTCCACTGAAAATCAGTGAATACTCACTGATTACCGGTGAAATGCTCCTTTTACTGCTTCAATCAGAAACATTTCTACTGATTTACTTCAGCAGAGGCAACTCCCAGGTTACGTGATTATGTCAAGAAAAATGTGCGTCGCAGAAAATGTAACTTGGCTTCGCCCGTTCAAATATCGGATTTTGGTGTTTAGGTGTTCACTTGCAGACTTTACGTGTTCACTTGCTGTATATTAGATCACTCTTGTCAAATTTTTCCCGAGTATCTCTCGCCAGTGGTGAAAATCGAAATGATTCGCATAAAGAGGAAATAATGGATAAACGAGATATGTGTGGGTGAACGAAGGATAAAACCCTTCCCTACATGGCGTTTAATATAGATTCCCGGAGCAACGTGTTCCACGAGAATTTTAATTTACAAATTACCGCTCGAGTACCGTTTCTCGCCCGCAAAACCAGCTCGATTCATTCGATAGAACTCGTACTCTGTTCACCCGCGATGCAAAGTTAATCGACGCAATCTAACCTCGTCTTACGGTTTTTCCAACCAACTCCCGCGCTATTTGTTCGCCAACTATTTCGCAATAATACGCGCGGGTTTGCGCGTGCTCGATAATATTTATACGCGCGGTATATATGCGGTAATATGGCGGAGTTCCTCGAGATCTTCGTTTCGCTCGGAGCAATGCGCGCGTTAAATGAATTTCAACCTCACTACAACTGCTCCAATTCTTGGCTCGCTCGCGTTTTCCATGCATACGAATTAAGGAGGCGGATAATGGCTTAACGAGACGGTGGCATTCTTATGATAGAGTTCGTGACCTGTTGCACCCCGTCGAAGCCGGCCGAGGGACGACGGAGACGGCGGCGACGATCTTACGACATCGTCGAAAAGATACGAATGCATCGCTCTCGCGAGATTTTCGCGAACCGACGCGAGTCAGGCGCGAACAAGAGGCCGGATTATCTCGGTCGCGCGTTTCGCTTGCATTACGACTCACCGAGGGTTAAAGGTTTTATCGATAGTACGGCGTAGCGGTTACGCACGAGACGTAAGAAGATAGCGAGCAGAGAAAAGTACGTATAACTAAACCGCTGACGTGTAATCGCGCGTGCATATAAATTTAGCTGAAACATGATAGCTTAACGACTTAGAGGGATTCTTACCGACGAATTCGCGACCTGTTGCATCCACGGAAGCTATGGCATTTATGGAGCCTTAAATTTCTTGTACGTACCCTACGGCATACCGCTCTTAAATCAGTAATTCTTTAATGCGAGCGAACTCTTGCTTCGCTTTTGCATTTCAACGTAATCATTTTGCACTGAGTTATCGATACACGTACAGAAAAAAAGGATTCGTGAAAACATGGAGAAATTGCGTACGGGAGAAAAAATAAATTTCTCTTTTTGGATTTTCCAGTCCTGCCAGTCTTTTTGAAGTGAATCGGAATATTTGAAATTGTATATTTACGTCACATTTAACCGCGAGTTTACGTAAAAGCTACAAATATCGTGCACAAAGAGATATCTTCCCACAAATTTTTCTCTGTTTACCGTTCGAAACGAATTTTGGAATGGAAAACTGCAAAGTTTCCAGTTGCGTTTCAAGTTGCGACAAACAAAAAAAGCTACCGTAACATATTGGATAACGCCACATTTTAATTTGGTCCTTTTCGTTATCACACCGCGCTGTGCTTAGTCTGTTCGCGCTCGCGTCCCCCCCCCCCCCCCCCCCCCCCC
>NW_022639597.1:590094-595057 GCF_010583005.1 Odontomachus brunneus
CAAAGCGGACATCATCAGCGCCCGAAATTCGACGATTTCAATTAGCGTCGTTCCGAGGGTAAAGCTCGCAATGAAAGCGGCCCGTGAAATCTACCTGTTCCGCGGATAGTTTTACATTTCGGCAGACACGAAAGCGCGCTCACCGCCGGAGCGTGACACTCATTTATGCAGAACAAAACGAACTGTTGTTCGCGTCGACGAAAGTATTACCGTCTGTCTTCCTGCGAGGCAATCTAAACCATCTATTCGACAAAACAATCTCAATTCGACACAATGACAATTAAAAGTTAGTAAATGCACACGCCGACATGCTATAAAATCATACAATGAAAGAGCGCAGGCCGGAACGACTTATGAAAAATTAAATTATGATCATGTTGATTAAAATTATGGTTTACGCTATAAAAGATGAAAAGTTTCATATTTCCTGCAATATCATTTGTTTCGTTTTCTCGATGCACTTCTTGACATGCTCGAATCGAAAATGCACAATTATCGTGTGTGCATTAATCTTTAATTTAAGGTCGCAGAAATAATTCATGATATGGTGAAACGATCCTCGTTCCGTTGGAAAGAGGACTGTCTGTGCTTTAAAACGCAATTTGTTACATGTCGCTACGACTTTTCTGCGTAAAGTTATTGACGAGCAACTAGTCGTTTGACGGAGGCTGAGGCCCGGTTACAATATTACGCGCCGTTGCGTGGAGAAGGGAAAGGTGTGAAGTCCGTAGCGCGCTCATAGTACATTGTACTATGAGCGCACGGTGTCGTCGGCACCGGCGACAAAGGCCGCAAGCCGCTTTTCAAGGCTTCATACCCCAAATCTCGACGAAAAATCAACGTATGAAAGTGAAACAAGAGCCATTCTTTTTAGCGTTTCGTGGGACACGTGCTTCCGCTGATCGCGCATGCTCTCGTCATGACATATGTCCACGTGTTTTGACTGCACACGACATATCGTTGCGCACAGATGATACGAGAGTATTTGACAAGTAGAAAGAGAGAATTCCAAAGTTTTTATTATATAAAATACAGTTTAGTATATGCTTTGCTCGGCGAAATTTCGTGGGGAAAATTAAGGGGCATTACTCTCGTGACAATTTCGTCTGTAAAAGTATTTTATGATATTTAAAGGGATGCTGTGAAACTGAAGACTTTATCGACAAAATACTGACATTTTTTTACAAAGTTTACGTCGTATTGGTTATACAGAATTATAAATATTTTTACGTAATGAAAATTTTACGTAATGAAAAATTTTTACGTGCAAAAATAAATTAGGGCATTGCTTAATATGACGGAAACGAAAAAAAATTTTTAATGTAAAATTTCAAGCTGCCAATTAGCGTAATTTGTCTAATCAAAAAGTTTCATAACTTGTACATAACGAAAGTGTGAATAGTCTAGACAAAAAATTTTTAAAAATATTACTGTATCTTCGTATCTGAATTCAGAAGCTTAAGAATATCTGAAGTTTGCAGAAAGACTACAAATGCGTGGTTAAGTTTTCGGCTAAATATGAATATGGTAAAACAAAGCAACACATATTTATGTAAGTTCTGTATGTACAAGAAATACGAAAAGAATAATGTGATTGTGTTGGTGACGATCGTTTCTATCGACATTTTTCGAGTTCGTCATCGACTTCAGCGTCGCCTTAAGAGCACGGAAATATATACTCCCGTCACAGCGTATGTGACGAGAGGTGTGCGAAGGAAACACGTAAGACAGAAAGTAATAAAACGCGTTGTACATGTATTACGTACACGTGCGAGATAAAAAAGGAAACGTCACCCTCTTCCTCCTGGTAAAGTAAAAAAACCGTCGCCAATGCAATATTATTCGGCGAAGGGAGAGGCAGACGCGACTGCGCGACGGAAAGTCAATCAACGAAAAATTGAATTTACCTTGGCAATGTCTATAAAACCAGGAATATCATTCATATCGATCAACACGCACAAATCGCGCGCGGAGCAAAGGAAGGTAAGGGCGGCGAGGGGAGGGTAGACCGTTCGGTCAGAGGGGTCTCGCGATTACACGAGATATCATATGATCCCGGGGTAAAAGCTTTGTGCGGAGGGTCCGATGTTGGCGCGAGCCATTCCCGTCGATGCGCCCGACGAAGCGCTTTGTTGCAATTAGTCGTGATGCGACGGGCTCGGGCATTGCGCGCACGGCCAACAACAATCGGAATCGCATAGTTCCGCGAAGTTCAATCCCGCTCGCCGCGCAAAAGAGAACTTGCGCGCCCGGCTATCGGTTCATCGCATTTCCGCCCAAAAGTTGACGTCGCTTTCGGGGCGCGATCCCGCATTTTAACGGTTTTTCCCCCCTTTGAGAAAACGGATTCATCGGTCGTCTCGTCCTACGTTAACAACGAAACAGTGAATTGATCTCTTGCAGTGAGCCGGCGTGTTACGCGTCGCATTCGTCTAAATATTTATCATTCTTCATACGCGTTTCTTCCACACACACAAACAGAGAATCTCGACAAAAGATTACTTCAACCCCTCCATTTTTTTCAGATAAAAAATTTCATCAATTTCATAACCGAAAGAAAGGAACCAGTGTTTGTTACAAACATCGTAAAACTCTACGAGTATCTTCGTATCCGTTTATTTGCATAATGCCATAATGAAGAGAATCAAAATTAAGACAAGTAGAATCCGGAAAAATGTTCCATGAGAATAAAAATTATCTGAGCCTGCTGTAACAGCTGATAAAGCAAACTCTCGATCGATGAAAGCAGCCGTCATAACGGAAAAAAAGTAGAAAAAACGAGCGCGCTCATCATAGATTGATGAACCAAAATTGCCGTTAATCATAGACGACAATTACATTATACCTTCATTATCGTCGGGCCGCCACGTACGCGGCATTGCTTTTGCACGTTGCATTCGGGCTCCCGGATTTCGCCGGAAAAGCGGAAACGCAAGAGCGCAACGCGAGCATTGTGAAAAGCGTGCGCGAGCGGGTGCGGGCGCGCGCCTAGAATTCCAGCTGAATAAAATTTTAATGGAGAAATCAAGTATACGTTTGATCTCTCCGTTTCTACCCGGCTTCCGCGCCCGGCCCGAACAATCGCGGAAAGTATGCCGTGCATTTCGATAGCGAATACGTCGCACTGCATATCGGCCACCTCCACTACCGCCGCCGCCGCCGTTGCACCTACCGCTCACTCGTTGTACAGAAAAGCCAATAATTCAGTGAATTTTTACACGGGCGAGCACCACTCCCCAAATATCCACCGTCGATTCCACGCGAAAACAACATAATAATTCATATCGCGCGCCAGTCCAGCGCGCGCGTTACACGACAACCCTTTTTAATATACATCTCGATCAAAATCCTTGATTATAACCGTGTAAAAAATGCTTCCCCCATTCGAATCGTGCGAGTTTCACTCACGAGCTTTATTGTTTCAAACGTATCGTGTTGTTTTCAACGCCCGCGATGCGAACACGAAAGATGAAAGGCGAAGAACACGCGATGAGCTGCGTTAATTAAATACACCTCGAGCCATCTCCAGCGATTGAATAATGTATCGCGCTCTGTTAACTATATCGACGTATGCATTTTTAAACGGCGCAAGCTTCGCTCACCAGGCAGATTGTGCATCCTTCTTCGCGATGATTTCTCTTCCCATTACTCATTGTTAAACGCATTCGAAATGTATCATTCGTTACGCGAGAAGGTATGTAATTCGACGTACGATTATTGCGTCTCCACGCGAATATCTTCACGGCGGACATTACCGCCGCCTAACCCCTCGCACCGTTTCAATAACCGTGACAAGCGCGTCCGGCGCGCCCTGCGCGACGTCACGACATCGCCGTCGTAAATTACACGCACGGTACACATCCGGTCTCGGGGCTCGCAGATACAGAAATTATTACCCGAAAGTCGCCACCGAGTGGCAGAAAAAAATGTCGATATCGGGCGTCTCCTCGGTATATTGCTTCTCGCCGGAGGGTGCTCAGGGAGAGAGCGACCGTATCGTTGGCTCTCGGGTATCCGACGATTCCCCCCGAGATGGCTACGAACTACGACGTAACTCTTGTTTCGCCGCGGCAAATATTTAATTCCGCAGCGCCTGGAAAAACAGGATATTGCCAATGTTACTGCCTGCGACCTGGACACCCCCTCCGTAACCCCGACCGGGTGGCGGTCCCTCATGCCCGTCATGCCCGGCCCCGCCACAACCCCGAGGGTGGCTTGGACGTTGACGCCGCCGTTGGGAAATCTTATTTCGACGAAGAGTTAATTCGATGTACTTCATTGATACATTCCAAGCTGTAAGGAAAAGCCGGAACCCGTCGCGGTATTCCGCTCCTACCGTTACTACTCGCAACCCTTCGAATTGATATCTCGAAGCTCGAAGAGTAACGCTTCATAAACAATCTTCTCGCGTAAAAAAGGATCTTAAATAACGTTTTCACACAAACGTGTGTCTTTTCTATTTCGTCTTTAATTAGCGATCCGAATTTTATTGACTGGAATGTTGATTAAAACGGAGATAGATTCTTTCGCGGAGACAGATGAACCCTCTCTCTTTCGCCACATGGATACGGCCACGGACAAAAGAGACAGCGTCTATCTCTCCGTCACTCTCTGATTTTCACGCGCGCAAAGAGGCGTAGCTATTCGCGGCCGAGTGTATCCGATCAGAGAAATCAACGATGCAAATATCGGCGCGCAACAAAGCGCCGATGGCTCGCCACATCACACGCGATCACAGCCGCCTGCGGGACATGTAACGTCCGGCCGATATTGCGCGGTTTCAGGTGTTTAGCAATAAAGAGGCGCAACGTGTCTCCGACATTCCGGCGTGCAACTGCCGCGCGGGCACAGAGAGAGAGAGAGAGAGAGAGAGAGAGAGAGAGATAGAGATAGAGAGAGAGAGAGAGAGAGAGAGAGAGAGAGAGAGAGAGAGAGAGAGAGAGAGAGAGAGAGAAAGAGCAGA
>NW_022639597.1:595215-627715 GCF_010583005.1 Odontomachus brunneus
AGAGAGAGAGAGAGAGAGAGAGAGAGAGAGAGAGAGAGAGAGAGAGAGAGAGAGAGCTCCCGCAAATATCCCGCACAAATCCCACGGATATTTATGATATTAACGGAATAATTCACGTGTGTCTTGTGCGAACACGCATGTCTTGTGCTAATTGGCTAAAAGAGAAATGTGTCGACATATAAATTTGCTTTTGCTCATAACGCTTTTTTCATAGATGTAAAAAGTCGATATAAAAGAATAAGTCGATATATTCAGCATACGATCAGTTGGTACCTTGTCAACTCTTACACTATGATAAATTATTAATTAAGAAAGAAATATACGCAATAAATTGAAGAAAGGAAATTACTTTTAATCAGAGGACCCGACGCGCAGTCGTAGTTACGCGTTTCGTCTCTCGTGCCAATATGAATTAATATTTGATATGTGCAAATTGTGAATCGCAGATCGCCGATCTTCACGATGTAAACGTAACACTTGCGGTAACGAGAGTGATGCTTATAACATCTCGGGATGATATAAATTAATTGGCGAGCTGATTTATGTCCTTTTGGAAAAAGGATTAATTTTCTGCCATATTCTACGTATATACATGTGTACCTGTGTATTCTCATGGGAATACAAGAGATGTATGCGGTTACAAATGAAGCCACTTCCCGCGCAAGGGTCAAGTGGGGGTTTACGGGGGTGGTTTTATGAGAGGCACGTTTCAAAAGGGTTCTCTCGCCGTGCGCGTTCCCGACGTCGTTGCGCGATGCGTTTCGGCGCTGCCACATAAGAAAGATTCGAATAGTGACCTAGCTAGTGAGCGAACGACGGAGACGATTTTAGGAATGGAGTGTGACGCGGCCAGGCACCGTAGAGGGCGCGGGGCCCATCAGCCGGTGCACCAAACACCGTCTGCATTTTACGAGCGGCAGTGAAACGAACGGCGGTAGCGCGGCCACGCCGGTCGTCGAGCAATTTCGATCTCGCGCGACGCGATTGTCCCTCTCGGATACTGCGGCACTGCCGAAGTTCCCCGTTTGATACGTCATTTCGCACAGCCCTTCGCAGCCCTACCAGCCCGATTTCCAAGCGAAATCACGCGAACACGCGAACTTCCACGGTAGCGATCGGCAGCTTGTAACTTGCAGTGTTTTCCTTTAATTGCGACATAAATAAGTGGAAGCGCCGAGAGAGGAGAAGTAACTTTGCAATTTTCAAAAATACACATCTCGGAAATTATATCACGAGTCAAATTTCTGATCAAGAGAAGCCCTCCGCAAATTAGAGTAGCGGAGACTCTGTGGTTTCCACAATCTCAAGGAATATCATTTACTTAACTTCTTACAATTGTCAGTAGTTGCTTTGAATTTCTTGAACAATTCTCTGAGATTGTATTACCCGCGAGAGAGGAAGATAGTGTGAAAACACATTAAGAAGAGATAAGAACGCGCGCGTTCTTATTCCGAGCAAATTAGCTGTAGGACAAAAGCGACGGTAAAAATGTCAAAATTACACGTAACTAAATTCAGCATTATCTGACGACTTGTCGTTGTCGTATCGCGCTCTCGGTTGGTCGCGTCGTAAAAAAAGACGAGCGGGAAAGTGCGTTTCATTCCATGGCAGGTTACATTTTACGGGGACAGCGTGTCCAAGCTGTTGCCCCCGGTAAAATGGCGATCTCGTCTTCGAGCCAATTAGATACGTTTCACCGTTATTACTGGTGCGTTTTAGTGTGATCGCAGGATTCGCTCGAGGCACGAGCACATCGGAGGGTGACACTTTAACGATCGCTTTTAATGTAAATCACTCTGTGCTTTACTGCCGTCGTTCCTGCGGATCGCATTGGTTTACACGTTACAAACTAGCTCTGTAACGCTACTGAAAGTGCCTCCCGTTGAATCAATCCTGAATTCCTTAATTTTCTGGCGCGCACGCCGCGTGGATTGTTCAAGCAACTACTATCCGAATTGTCGAAAACTGAACTAGAATTATTCACAACAACGAGATCTCTCTTTCTCGTACTTATGCGTTAATATAAACACAAATGTTCGTTCTGTCATCACGATGTAAATGTTATACCGATGTGAAGCGTCAAACTTAAAAAAAAATAAAAATGTTTATACTATAGGTTTGTACTTTGTTTGTACCCGTTTGTACCACATTTTGTTTCGTTTGTACCTAAAGGGTTAAAAAGTTATAAAGGTGCAAAAAAATCGCCAGCATCCAACATTAAAATATTTAAAAATGGCCAATTCAAAAGAGCATCGTTTGTACCCGTTTGTACCTCTTTCGTTTTCGTTTGTACCTCAAAGGATTCGGAAATATAGCGTTTTTCAATTTTGAAATACACCCCGTATAAAAAACTCGGCTATTTTTTGAGATATCAAAATGCGACCAACAGCATTCGAATGAGAATCGTTTGTACCCGTTTGTACCTCTTTCATTTTCGTTTGTGCCTCAAAGGGTTCGGAAATACAGCGTTTTACAATTTTGACATAAACCCTATATAAAGAATTCGGCCATTTTTAGAGATACCGAAATGCAACCAACGGCATTCGAAAGAAAATCGTCTTGTTTGTATCTCTCATTTTTGTTTGCACCTCAAAGGGTTCGGAAATACAGCGTTTTTCAATTTTGAAATACACCCTATATAAAGAACTCGGCTATTTTTTGAGATATCGAAATGCGACTAATGGCATTCGAAAAAGAATCGTTTGTACTCATTTGTACTTCCTTTCAAATTATTTGTACCTCAAAGGAATCGGAAGTACAGACTTTTCAATATAGCAGCTCAAAAGCTGCTTCCTCTATTTTTCAAGCTATCTTTTCAAGCTAAATAATTTGGAAAGAGGTACAAACGGGTACAAACGATGCTCTTTCAAACGGCGTTGGCCGTTTTCAGATAGCTTGAAAATGGAGGAAATATTTGGAAAACCTTGTATTTCCGAACCCTTTGAAGTTCAAATGGAAACGAAGGAGATACAAACGGATACAAACGATGCTCTTTCGAATGGCGTTGGCCGTTTTCAGATACTTTGAAAATGGAGGAAATATTTGGAAAACCTTGTATTTCCGAACCCTTTGAAGTTCAAATGGAAACGAAGGAGATACAAACGGATACAAACGATGCTCTTTCGAATGGCGTTGGCCGTTTTCAGATACTTTGAAAATGGAGGAAATATTTGGAAAACCTTGTATTTCCGAACCCTTTGAAGTTCAAATGGAAACGAAGGAGATACAAACGGATACAAACGATGCTCTTTCGAATGGCGTTGGCCGTTTTCAGATACTTTGAAAATGGAGGAAATATTTGGAAAACCTTGTATTTCCGAACCCTTTGAAGTTCAAATGGAAACGAAGGAGATACAAACGGATACAAACGATGCTCTTTCGAATGGCGTTGGCCGTTTTCAGATACTTTGAAAATGGAGGAAATATTTGGAAAACCTTGTATTTCCGAACCCTTTGAAGTTCAAATGGAAACGAAGGAGATACAAACGGATACAAACGATGCTCTTTCGAATGGCGTTGGCCGTTTTCAGATACTTTGGAAAATGGAGGAAGTACCTCTTGAGCGTATTTTGAAAAGCCTGTACTTCCGGTTCCTTTGAGGCACAAACGATTTGAAAGGAGATAAAAACGAGTACAAACAATGCTCTTTCGAATGGCGTTGGTCGTTTTTAAATATCTTAATGTTGGGCTCTGGCGATTTTTTGTACCTCCATAACTTTTTAACCCTTTAGGTACAAACGAAACAAAATGTGGTACAAACGGGTACAAACGAAGTACAAACCTATAGTATAAACATTTTTGTATTTTTTTTAAGTTGGGCACTAAGTTTATATCGGTAAAGATTACCTCGCGGTAAACGCATCTCATGTGTTTGCAAGTCACCATAGACAAAAATTTTGCATCCCTCCGCCCTCTGCCCTGTCCCACGATACCTACAATTGATCTTATTTTATCGTCCATTCTCTTTGACTTCGAACAGGAATTCCACGCGCGCGCGTCTCAGTTAGCCCGCGCTAAAATCAATTCGACGCGAAACTTGTTTGCGCCGGGCGTCATCCCTCATCCGATAAAAAAGTAATGCGAGCACCGAGGAAACGCTACGTCATATACCGGTCGCGTAAAACGTACGGCGGGAAAAAGATGTCCGGCTTCGCACACGGTAAATGCAAAGTTTATGACGTGACCCCGTTCCGAGCGGCAGCAACGATTTAATCCTATGTAGTGCTCCGTAATGACATTAGTCGGATTACGCGGCGCTTGCACGTCCGTAAATGTAGACGGTAAACGGTAACGTACATCATAACTGTTATGGGAAAGGATAGTAGGCGAGTGAGATTAACTGAAGTTATGTCGTTTCGTTACTCCTATAAGGGTTATACACGTACTCGTTAGTATACAGCTAACGGCTTAATATTACATGCTATCGCCCGGTGACGACATTCAAAAAAGAATTTCGCAAATTTCGCGATGTCTCCACTGCCGCGACACGCGCTGCAAGTATCATCCGCGATTGTTACGAGCTTTCCACCGTCGTTGAAAACTACTCAAATTACTAAACTCATGCGATATACACGAAATTGCTTCTCGCGATAATAACCGTGATCCTACGTTACCATTCGGAGAAAGAGAGAAAGAAAAAGAGAAAAAGAGAGGAAGAGAGAGCCCATATTCTATTCAATCAAAAATCGGCGACAACTCGCGTCTCTCTCGCAAGATTCACGCGATATATCTACGAAGAAACGTCGGCCGCGCAAAGCAGGATTACGAGTAAGCTCCGTAAAGTACCACGAAAATCTCATATAAAATCCAAAAATAACCTCTTTCCACCCGCGCGAGTATGCAAATATTCCCGACGTGCATCTTACATGGCATAAATTGTGTTTCATGACATCAACGGCACATGGAAAATGTTGCGAATATATTCGCCTTCTTTTGTAAAACGACCGACCGACGAAACGGCGAGCCGTGTAACAATGAAAAAAAAAAAAGGAAAAAAGCGAGAGAGAAAGAGAGAGGGTTGAATCAACAAAGCAGGGAACAAGTATTATCGTGTTTTGAACAAGGGAGTTAACCGATGAAAACTCGTGGCAAGGGTCAACCGAGACCCGGTACTATCCCGCACTAAGTAGCACGGACGCGACACGGGAGACCTAAAAATAATCTCCCTTTGCCCCCGAGCAAGCAAATATGCTCAGTCACTGAGGCAGCTGAAGATGCTACACGTGATTTTTGCACGATAAAAACGCTATCTTGCTGCGACGTAAGCAGCGTAGGACCGTAACAGATTTTATCAGGGCTTATCCGAAGCGAATATCTAGTTTCCAGTGGAGCATCAGGAGCGGCGGCTCATCGTCAGCCTCATCAGCCCCTTCAGTGTTAAAAGGGTATTATGAAACTGTCGCGTCGACGTACAGAGCGCCTCGGTCAAGAGCGTTTTAGAAATCGCGTCTCGAGCAAACTAGTCGATGTTCAAATTAAAATGCACCGGAATCTCTCTCTCTCTCTCTCTCTCTCTCTCTCTCTCTCTCTCTCTCTCTCTCTTGACAGAAAAAGATGAATTCTTGATCGAGAAATCCGTAAATAAAAGAGAACATGGAGGTCAAAAGAATTTCCCCGGGAGATCTGTCATGTCAATTATGAAAGCTCATTGCGACTCAAAAAACCAAAGTTCCGAAAAGCCATCACCGAGCCCGAGATGTTCTAGTCGGAGCGTGTCATTGGCAACATTTCGACCCGCTTTGTCAGTGTCGACGAACGGAGAACGCGATGCGACGTTGTTTGCCAGAAAGCGTCGCGTTCACTTGGCGTCAGCCATCCCTGTTAATTAACAGCCCAAGCCATCGAGCAATGAGAAGAGAACATCGCATTGGTCACCTTCTACGCGAATCTTTCGACAGGTGCTTGCGCGGAAAACGTGCTGGCAGAACCGGTACCGTCTAATGTTACCGCGCTGCTCACCGCATGCAGACTCTAATTAGATGAGCAGGTCATTATTCAACGTAGTCGAGGGATATTTATCGCTAGCTTGGTTTACAATCGTCCTTTGTATGTGGGATTCTCGGAGAATACATTACCGCAGACTGGAAGATTCCGCTGGAAGATCGCGTATCACGATTCACAGACACACTGTTTGTATTAATTAACGTTAGTGGAACGACTAGAGAAGTACGATCTGTCAGCTGAAATAATTTCGTTCGCGACAATCTGTTGACAATGTCGACGGTTCTTTCGACATCTTTATGATACTCGAGGAGATATTATCAAAGCGCGAACAAGGAGCGTGTATCAAGTCGCCGATAAATCTTCTTGGTTATATTTATTATAACGTCTCCTACGGTTACACCGTCCCACGAAACAACGCAAGGGGCACAGATTGAGTCAGGAGCTGTTAGAAACAACCGAACGTTTCACGGTGACGTCGAGCGTCGTGCCTACGTAATCACCCTTCGCTTTGTCACAGCCTCTCGCTGCGAAGCTGCACGCAACAAACAGCAGCCGTCTCGCTAATGTAATAGAAGATACCTACTTATCAGAGCAGCAAGCTCATGGCAACTAGCTTACTCGAGGAAGCTCAGAGCGGTTGTGTATTACTCGCGGCACGCTACCGCGCATGATGTCGTCATAGCTGTTCCGAACGCGAACACGATTAAAAGGGCAAATACGAGCGGGGCCAATTAGAGGAATTAGCTTCGGATTGTCGGGCGAAAGAGGCGTATAATTTCGGCGCGTTCGCGCATCATTCAATGATGTATTCCGAGACGACGACGACGACGACGACGAGAACGGGAGGAGACGAGCGCGCGGTGGTCTCTTCAGTCACCGCGCTGAAAGGAACACGGGAAGGAGGGGAAGGACTGGGGAAGGCAGGATGTTGCTACTAGTATATCGTACCACGGTACAGTATGTTACGCGTCTAGGGTAACACATCGTGAATGTGACATACGGGGCTTTCAAGCCACCTAAGGCAACAAGCTCGCTTGCATACTAATAAGCTTGTGGATGGCTGAATACCCGGCTTTAGTTTGGGCATAATGGCAAGTCCATCTCGGGGGTGTGTGTCACCCGTTGGCCGCCCTAGCCCTTCGCACCCCTCCGCCTGATGCTTCCTTTCCGCGAACCGCTGTGCCCGATGCCTGCGAGGCCAAAACGCCGTTTCAACGCCGCACGTGCGCCACCCTCGCGTCTGAAGCCGCCGCGACCGCCTTTACGTGTTTTAAAGCTGCTCGCCGAACGATGAGTCACCCCCGCGCGCGCGTCTCCGATTATTAATACACTCACCGCGCCGCGTGTATCGCGAATGAAACTTCGGTGCGCCGTCGCTCCGCTCTCGCGAAAAGATATCGCCGGCGATATTCGCCTCGCCTGGCTTGACGCGACGTTTAAGCAACAGGTGCACGCCGCGCGAATCGGAGAAAACCGCGTCAAATTGATCATCGAGACTACGTCATGCGAGTGGGTAATTCCAAATAGGATACACCGTCACTCACCTGGTTCAATCGAGACTCGACTTCTTCGATATTTTAATGACGCTGGGAGAGCCGCGCTTTGCGCACGCGCAAAAAAATCTTAATCTTTATTCAGCGATTTAAGATTCTTGGATCACGAGTGGAAGATTTGATAGTAAAATTTCGGATTAAATTTCTGAGATACACGATTAGTCTGTCACTAACATTACATTTTACTAACTTACATTTGAGCAGATATTCTTTGGACTACTCTGTCGAAATAAAGACAAATTATAGAATTAACCCAATGTTAATAAAGCGACTGTGTGTGTGTGTGTGTGTGTGTGTGTAGTAACATGTGTTACCATTTAGCGTCTGCTGAGAGATATCGTTTGGAGGTGAAGGGTTAATCACTGAGACATTCATTTCTCGCAATTTCGGACATCGCGCTAAGATTTTATTTCGGCCGTAAAACATTACGTGCGTGGGGCGTGAATGAGCGAAATGGGGGCATCGATTTTGCTTCTCGGTGGAAGAACAATTGCCAGGTGGAGCGCGCGGATAACGATCCTCGGATACGCAGGAAAAAAAAAGAGTGACGCGGCATCTGTATAAAGTGCAACGCACCCCAAAAAGCCCATCGTAAATATGTTACGTGTATACGAAAGTTTCGGTTACGCAATCGCGTCTGGACGCGCCACATACATGTCGAGTTTTACGAGCTCGGCCCGATGGCCCTCTTATTGCAGGGCGAACCGTTTTGGCTTCTCTCGATACCAGAAAAGCCGAAACCATCCGGGACCGTGATTGGTTCTGTCAGTGCAATTCGCAGTTATTTCTCGCGAACGGATTTCTTCTCGTATTTTCCGGGCCGGAGCGGTGCATATGAAAGCCACTATCAGCGGGAAATTACTCGGTATAACGAACTGAGAAATGAAGACCAAGGAAGCAAATAGAATTGTTTAAAATATTGTTCTCCTCGTCGAGATAGAAAAAGATAGATAGATAGATAGATAGATAGATAGATAGATAGATAGATAGATAGATAGAGAGAGAGAAAGAGAGAAAGAGAGAGAGAGAGAGGAGAGGGAACAGATTAATGCAAATACTCCGAAACGACGTCGACATCCATTTCAATAAAAAAGAAAAGAATGACCCCATGTCGAGTTCGCTAATTGTGACTCTAAAGTTATAAGCTACCGAGATTGTCATCGTCGCCGTAAAAGAATAAAAGTGTAGCTCGAAAATGTGGAAAAGCGTTGCGCGTTCTACTTTACGAGGATAAAATCTTCCTCTATTGTGTGGCGAATCGTTTTGTCTCTTATCCAAACGGCGGTATCGGGGAAGGGAGTGGGCCGTTATTCGAAGGAAGCTTTCTAAGAGTCAAGCCAGATCCATGATCGGTCCGGTCAGGGTCACCGCCGGCAGTTATTTCTCGCCGGGAGATATCTCTCGCGCAATTTTTTGCCGTCTCTCCTCCCGCCCCAATCGCCATGCAGTCCTACCGCGCTTAGCTGTAAGAATCGCGGCCTGCAGTAAATTCCGCCAAATCCCGTGACCTCTTATTTATTGATACTTACGAGGTCTCGGTTAACAATGCCTTTCGCTTCGCTACGTCGATCCTACTGGATATAGAAGAAGGCTCTTATAAATTCAAGCAAAGATCCTTGATGGCTCAACGCTTGAGTGGATTTCACGGAATGGAACCATAAGTTCCTCGAATGTCCAACTCTGCGAGGAATCGATGCCGCGGTCGAGACTAAATCCGACTGCCATAAAACGGCAGTGAGCGAGACGGTACAAATCTCAAAGAATCGTCCAATCGCACGATTTCGTTGGTCTAACGAACGAGGAAATTGGAACGTAATTTCGCGTTTTGTGTATAAATAACGTGGGTATCATACGCTGTACGAATTCGCGTACGAATTGAATCGATTTTCATCCGAGGTAGTTACCGGAGATATTCCCGAATTGGAGATATTCCCGCCGTCCCTTAGTAGGACGCCATAAATCCGAGCTCTTAATAAATAACCAATGTCTTTTATAACGATCGATTTTTATAACCGATAAGACACGTGTGGCCAATTTTGCAGAACGCGTTTTCGTCCCGAGCGCAATCCCCGATACTCGACTCTCCTCTCCGGGTATTCGCGACAAGTGTCCGGCAGAAATACGGATCTGCAAGATGTAACGCGTAACCGCGTTTATTTATCGCGGCCGCATATATTCGCGACGGACAAACAAACGCCGACAAGAATCCCGAAGGTAATGGCGCGCCGACGCTCGTCACGACGTCCATTTTTTTTCCTAGCCGCGCTAATTTCACCGTAATGGCCGGGACGAAGACGGTGTTTACGTGCTCAGCAGTACATCTAATCGTTTTTCACACGAGGGCCAATCGCCAGCGAGTCGCGTGCACGGTCCACCTCGGGCAGGAGCATTAGCATCGTTAATCGCGACCACGTGGCCGGATATTCAGCCACGTAATTAAACGTAATGCTTCCAGTACGTGCGCGCCCGTACATATGTACGTACGTACCGAACGTACGGGGATGCATTAACGCTGAATTCTTTATATGCGAACAGCGTCGTTAGGGGAATCGAACGACCCAGATCGGCCGATTCGTTTTCGTAATGAGTTTGCGGCGCGGCCCGCACGTCCGTTATCGGGACACGTGTCGCCGACACGCCACGCCGAGTCGCGTATATCGCCGACGTTTTACCCGATAAATTCGGTATTCGACGATCGGAGGATGAAGTCCGGCCGCGGAGTGCCGTCGATCAGGAAGGCTTTTCGGGTTAACGAAGGGACTTGTGGAATCAGCAACCCATCGGAATTGAGTCCGAATCCGTATCAATCCACCGAGTACAATCTTCCGCGAAAGCGAGGATTGGCAGACTGTGAATGTTCGCGGAGGTGTGTATGTGATCCGATCTCTGCTGTGCGTTACCGTATTACCGTGACGTTAAATCGCGATATTATCGAAATATATGCAATATTACGGCCGACGCGTGGCACGTGTCGAGGCATACGCGAGACTCCTCTTTAGTTTTACAGATTCTTGAAGCCGGCTACCCACGGAAGGAATTTTAACGCCACTAGATATGCCTGTGTTATACGCGTCTTCAAATCCGACATGAAATATCTCCAATTCAATCTGGAGAGTTGAAATACTATAAAAATAGAATTTACTTAGATCTGCGCGAATAAGATGAAATAAAGTGGCAAAGAAAAATGTCATTTTAAAATTAACACTGAAGGACACTTGATGACGTGGAGAACAGTGCAAATGTAGATTGGCTTAACATTAAACTTTCGTTTCGCCGTGCCGTCACTTGTGTCACGACTAACACATGTGCGCGCACGTACACGCCATGTATGTGTAATCGATATTTCGTGCATTTTCTAAGTAGAGACTATAAGATGAGCAACAAGAGGATTACTCACGAACCGTACGAAAGTAGGATAGAAGTAGAAAATTACCCATCGCGGACTTGAAAATTCTGAGGGCGTACAATAGACAGGGCTGCATGGAAGATCCAAGTTTTACGGTCTACTTTACGGCAATTACAAGCTTTACATTACATGCAACGAACTAAGACGGAACGTCGGACGTCGCAAGTATTCGCGTTCAACGAGCTTACAACGCGAAGTGCGCTAAATATCCCTCGTACTATGAGGCGCATTATCGCTGTCGACGTTTATTAAGGAAGAAACGCGACGGCGATGTGGCGTGCCGTAATTCCAGGCAGGGCTGGAGAGCGGATGAACGAAGGGTGATGGGCGAGGGTGAGGGCTAAAGGGAGAGAACGAAGCGAAAGATACCGGGAAAAGTAACAGAACGACAGGAAGAACTGTGTTGCGGGCGATGAAAAAACTTCTAATTCGATTACGCTGTTCAAATACTGCTGGAAGAATAATCGATAAAGGAGTCATCCCGCGCTCTCACGAAACGTGGAAACCGCGCCAAGCGGTGAGATAGCGGATTGTCGATTCGTGATCGCCGTGTTTGCGGTATTGGAAGTACCTTCGCACACATGGATCATATCGGCCCTCAACAATTTTCAAGGCCGAAAAAAGAGCGATATTATCGATGAGTATCGCGCAAGGGAGCAGGTGCTCTACGAACATTGTTGCTCGCGTTTAAACGATGGACAAACATTTCCAATCGAAACTCTCGCGTTTGTTTCCGTCCACTTGGCCACGCCAATACGAGACTTTTAGCCGCTCGATATCAGACGTTTCGCGCACGCCATACATAATCTCTCGAGCCGTGTTTCTCGAAAATTACCCAGCGCCGAGGCGCGAGAAACGCGACGCCCGTTCTCCAAGTTTTCCATGCGTCCCACGACCATATCTACGGGTCACCATCTCAATTCCCCCTGTTCCCCACCTCCTCTCTCTTTCAGTCCCCCTCGTCGACCCCGCCTTTTCCCTTACCGGCACGATGCAAGCTGCACGGTATCTCCTTATAAATTTACAAGCGGGTCACGAACGTCGGCCCCGGTAATAAGGGGTACGCTGGGTACGCTGTAATTGACACGTTGGATATATCCAAGCGCGGATTTAAACGCGACCGCGTTTGGGGAACGTGCCCGAAGCATAGTCGGAGACATTGATTCTCTTGTTAAGGCGCGCCGCGGGACGTCGACGTCGGGACGAAACGAGGAGGTGGAGCACGGCTGAGGAGAGGCCATTCCGGCCCGTACCCGCCGATAAAAACTCGAGAGTCGGAAGAACGGAAGAGGAGGAAGAGAGGAAATTACGGGAGCGGAAGCGATCGGGGCAATGGAGGAGAAGAAGAAGAAGAAAGAGAAAGAAAGAAGGAAGGAAGCAGTGGAGAGAAAGGGGGGGATCGGCGTAAGAGAACCAAAGGGCTGCTTCGGATCAACGCGTGCAAAAGGAAGACTCGAATGCTGCTGTAGCAGGAAGTAAGACGTGAAAGGAAAAATAAACGACGGGGAACGGGAAAATCAACGGAAGCAGCTCGTTGATTATCGTGAGGAGATCCGAGGTAGCGGAGCAGTGACCAGTTTTCAGGCAAGATGGCTGGATGGAAGTCGGTGGAAAGTGAAAAAGTAGGTAAAAGTCAGCGAGAAAAAGGAGCAAAGAACAAAGAACTGAGCGCGAAGCGATGCAAAGCGACCGGAGGTACGTTGCGCACCTGATATAACTCGAAAATTCTTCCGTGATAATACCACGGATAATTCTTCGCTGTCTACTCGAGTTACTCGAATAAAAGATTACAAAGGAAACTTTTGGAATTGTATGTTCTGTCAAAAACTTATTATTCAACAACTTCAACTTTCGAAAACTCGTAACACCGAACTCGAGAGGAGGATCTCGTCGTTAAATCCGCGGCATTGTAATGCTGGGTAAGACTATATCCGAGTCGAAATTTTGGTTCTGCGCTAATCCTGTAAATTTCGCCCAACTTGAAGGACCAATGGAGAATCTCGACGTGTAATACTATATAAGCTACTGCTATTGTCCTACTTTCATGTTCACAAATAATTACCGCCGTTTTCTCTGTGTTGAATCCTGAAGAGTTCGAAATGACGTAAAATGCAGTATTGTGGAAATAATGGAATATTAAGTAATTTTTAAAATAAATCCTTTCAAAGTCTCAACGTGGAGAAACGGCGATAGATAACCATTTGTCGCATCAGAGGACAATAGACTGTTAATGTTACACCTCGACGCTGTCCCGTCAAGCACGACGGAATTTGCAGGGTTAATGTAGAACCCAAATCTCGACTCGGCTGGCTCGCTAAGACAAAGACTGTCGTTACGAAGTCGCCGACGAGGAGGTGTGTACACGTTCGGCCGAAGGGGTGGAATGAAAACGAAGGGGCAGAAAATGAAGATCGCGGGAACGAGATCGGAGGCGGAGGGTCGCGTTCGGCTTAACGCGTTACTTGGTATTTTATCGCCGGCGGCGCCATAAGTATAACGTCGGCAGCAAAAATAGGTGCAAAGTGCTTTTAACGTAATCACTTGCTCGTCGACCGAAGCTCCTAGCCGGTAACTTTCGAAAGTGAGAGGTTATAGCGCGTGTCTGAGGCGGACCCTTACTACTTGCACGGCGCCGCATCTGACCGTTTCGGCGGTTTCCACTTTCACCTCTCGCTGCTTTTTCGCGCGCGCATGACCGCGTGCACGCCCGCATCTCCCTTTTCTCTTTCTCTCTCTCTCTCTCTCTCTTTCTCTCTCCTCAATTTTTCCGCACCTTTTTCCACCGAGTATCGAACACGCTCGTCGGTGGCGGCGACTGACCAGCTTAGAGGAAACCGTGCTTAAACCCATTAGTGGTATTGCCTCGTTTTAAAGCCGGCGCACAGGAAGACCAGACCCGCGTCGTTGCATTAGAACGGCGGAACCATTGATTAAATAAGTGAGACTCAAAATGTTAATCGAGTCTTACGTCTCCGACTACTTTTATCCGCATCCAAGCTCTCTTCTATTCTATTTAACGTTTTTCTTACGCTAAATGAAACACTGAATATCCATCAGTGTTTATATTCAGCTTACATCTTACAGAAGATGTTCGGAATCTTCTGTATATAGTGCAATGAGGTCTTTAGTATCATCAGTTTGTCACATCTATAACTTCGTGCATTTTCTCTCGTGGAGACGGTCTACTTGTGCTCTGTGTTAATATTGAAACTCGTTACATATTTAGAAAGTCGTCGTAGACACATCGAATTGATGTGGAGAGACATTTAGCTTTGATCTTGAACCATAGACAGTTAATATTGGTAGCAATCGAAACACGCTAGAGAATCGATTAGCGACGTCCGTATGTGATGCCCGAAAGATTGATCAATACGTTTGACGTGACGTGTTCGATTTATTGTGATTCATTTCGGCGATCGACTTGATATATCGACGGAATTTACTTTCATTAACGACCTCTATTTATCCGCAAATATTTTTTAATGCTTTTACAAGTAATCACGCTTATGACGTTGCGTGCGAGTAAACCCCACGGAAGAAGCATCCCGCGCACAACCGAACAAACACGCGTCTGTATTTGCCAATTTAGAACATAGAAGATCAGGTAGCGCTGGCTACCGCAATCCAATTTACTCATCCGATATGGAATTTACGGAACGCTGCTCGGAAAATAAAACGAAGAGGGAGAGAGAGAGCTGCATCAAACTAATCCTCAAAATCTTGCAAAGAGAACACATCGCAATCAGGTGACTAGCGCGACAGATAAATGGAACTAAGTACTTTGGTGCTAAAATTGTAATACAATATATTCGCTCGCGCACTCGGAGCGAGATTACTTGATTAGTTTAGAAGAGGTTTCCTTTCTATACCTTGTTTTCTCGGATCGTTTTGTTTCAGGTGCGAACTCCAGTGACTACTACGAGAGAGTTTACGCGTTCAGACATGGTTGAACATTATCACGGCACGTAAACTCATTTTCGTCGATCGACAAAATCTCTCACTCTGTCTCTTTCGCGCGCGTGAAAGGGCAACGGGGGCAGTCACGTGTAGGAGAGGATCCTCGAGAGGCTCGACCCGGCGTGCCGCAATCCCAGCACGGTGCCACGTGCCAGCGGGGGTGGGTTGTCGACAATGAATTTTTGACTTCCCCATAGAAATCTCGGATCCGCGTCACGGCGGCTCAACAAGAATCCGTTCGCTCGCCCTCTGCAACGATCGTTTATGCTACCCCGCCGATTTGAGGTGGCCGACCGAGACCGTCGGGAAGAGGAGGAGGTGTAGGTGGAGGACGAAGCGAGCAGCAAAAGAGACGCGCGTTAGAGCAGGAGACCTCGAAGGGTGGCGATGGTGGCGGTGATGGTGGCGGCGGTAGTAGTGGTGGTGGTGGTGGTGGCTGGTGGTTGCCGGCGCCGAGGACGGGGGCGGAACGGAGAGTACGGGGGAGCGGAGGTTAGCGGCAAATTGAATCTCGCGCAAGACGTGACCGCCCCCGGGAACACCGGCGCGTCTGTACGGTGAAAATCACGACACGACTGCGGCCCACAATACGTATTACCCACGCTTCGTGGAAGTCGTGGCATTAGGCAACGACGTATTTCTCGAGCGCCACCACCGTCGCCATGCAGACGACGAGATTCCCGACGTCGAGGGCCCCGACTATTCCGGGTTTTCATCTTCCCGTACGATACGATACGACACGACGCGACGCAACGCGACGCGACGCGAGGCGGCGTTTGGGGTACTCGCGCGTCGAAGGCAGGGCTGATCTCTCTCTCTCTCTCTCTTTCCCCCCCTTCCCCTCTCTCTCTCTTTCTCTCTTTCTCTCGCGGTGCTCGACGAGAACAATTCCCGTTACGACGTTCGCGAAAGCGTTCGAGAGCCTGCGACTGCCTTAAAGCGATTGCCAATTAATTTCCTTGCTCCCCGGGAACATTGGTTTCACGCGAACGCTCTATTGAATTGCGGGATTGCTCGAAAACTGCTTATTTTCCGATTCTAGACGTCAGATTGATAAGAACAGGAATGTTGTCGATATTGTCACACGAGAAACTCCTTCAAAGAGAATTTCAATAAATTTTTGCCGATTTAAAAAAATATGACGAAATGTTGAATTTATATTATCGCTTATTTAATAAAACAAATTTCCTTTTAGAACTATTTCTCCAATTTGTAGTTTCTTTTTCGAGATTCGCGATCGTAAAGCGTGTATAATAAGAGAAGCTTTCAAGAAAGGAGTTTGCATTATTTATAGCGGGTGGAGAAAGTGGCAACGTTGAGCGATACAGCACGCTTTCGCTTTTTCCCATACAGATCGCGCAGCATCTGCTTTGGGAATTGACGCCTTCGGAGTTTTACGACGAACACGGCGATAAAGTAGCTCCGCAATATGGTATGAAGAATGTAAAAGTCGTTACATCCCGGTACGCGCTAGACGAAGAAAGTGACATAAGGACAATGACGTGCATCCCGACGTGCTATAGACTTCAACGACGTCACGGCCGTGATATCTACCGTGACGTCTGCAACGTTGCGTGACGTAAACGAGATTAGCGAGACGTGTCGTCGAGTGCTCAAATTTTCATGCTTGCCGCGCTCCTCGAGGTGCCCGCCTTTGGAACTGATAAAAGATTCCGCGACAACAAAAATCGCGAGAAATTAATAGCAAATAATTGCTTCGATTAGTTCGTTAAAATAAGCGTAGCAAAATCTAACGCGATAACTGAAGGTGTTAATAGTACCAACATTATAAAATCAGATAATAATCAACGATAATATCGCGTGCATATTGCTTTACAAATACGTATGTTATTACGCGAATATTGCAAATGATGGTATTTGAAAACATAAATGCGAATCGTCCAGTTTTGCCGTTGAACGCAACTTATATTTGACTGACACCGGATTCGGCTCGCAAATTTCGTTATATTTAACGAAGCCTGTTTATTCTTTCATACGTTCTATTATCATAAAATGATGATACAGTAACAAAGTAATCTCATTGCATGATATATAAACCTTTGCTGAAATTACATCGTAAAATGAATTTAACCTCGTGTAAATTCTCGCAGAATTATATTAGCGATACATCGGAAGAAAATAAGGAAAATGTACGAGAACCGCCGCGAGAAAAATAGATAATCGTAATCGCGTCAAAGTGCATTGCGAATTTGTCTAAGTACACGAGTGAAGCTATCCTCGACGAAACCCGGAATTGGGTTCATCATCGTTCGCGCATGAAACAATCGACGCACCTATTCGAAAGGATAGACTACCACGTAGGTTATTGGATGTACCATGGAGATACTGTTTAAGCGTGCGCCAACGCAATCGGAGCAACTCGTGCGAGTGCACCGTTGGATTTGCACGTAAAACGTCGGATGCCCCGCGGGCTGTACTACACCCGGATGAATGGAAAATTAAAAACGCCAATCAGGTGGTGGAATCCTGCCTGGAGCGATGCCGTTGGTAATGTCACTCCCTCGAAAGGTAGAAAAATAAATTTTGCTTGCTTGCCTGCCTGCCTACTCGCGCATCGCGCAAATAATGAAACTTGCTCGTTGCTCAACGCTACGGACACGTCACTACGGCAAGTTCCGGATCGGATTACGTGAAAACAGTTCTTACTGTATTTTTTACTCCGCATGTCATTTCTAAATTTTTATGAGATTCCTCACCAATAACATTTTTGGAATAATTTTTTGGGACATCGAATCAACCTAAAATAATTAACAGAATATTTCCATCGCTAACCGCGGGGGATAAAGCCGACATCACTTGTGATATTAATCGACTTGGGCGCAATCAATAAATCTATAAACGGCACACACGACATTTGTCTACATAAAACGTACGTGGATACAATTATTCGCGAGTTACATCGGACAGAGATATCTCGCGCGGGAAAGTATATACTTCGAATCGTCAAACTCGCAAACTTATGCGAGATACGACTGATGTTAACAGCGTTTGTACCATTACCAAGGCAACCAATTCGCTCATGCAAATTTCATCGAATTCGATCGATAAGCCAATTGCGTGGACTTTATGCATTGGCATGAACGTCTTCGACGCATCTGACGTGCATCGATGCGGCAACTCGCTGCGGAATATCCGAGAGAGAGTGTTTCACACCGAGGGGACCCCTGCAGTTCGTTATCGCGCTCTACCCTGACCCGCCCACTTATCAAGACTTGCCTAAATGCTGGAGCCACCCTAGCAATTAAAACGTGCAAGCAGCGCGTCACGCGATCTCCGACCAACACCTCTGTTTAAACTAATTACAAAGCGAGCCTGCGGATCGCGTTCGTTCCCCGCGTGTGTCGTGAGCGCACTCATCGTGCGTATTGCAGTCGCGAGCACGATTCCGTATCATCGTGCGTGGCGCGATTTACGCAGGCGGCTGACAAATCATGGAATGGTTTTCCAACACGTTCCCGACACGAACTATTAAATTCTATTACTTGCCGCCCATTAACAAACAAGCAATCACCGGCCAACACCTGCGACTACTACAGTCATTGTTGCTATTGTTAGCTGACATTGTTATTATTATTATCGTTATAATTATTATTTCCTTTATTAGTCGCGACAAATATCAACACGCGCGCTCCACACAATTCCTTCTAACCCGAAACGCGAAGTGCGCGAAGCAGAGTTCGGTTGCTTGTTACGCGAAAACAATGTGGAATATTCAGAAAAACGAGGTACATATGGGTGGAGAATTTAATAATCAATAACGACCCGCCGTGACACATCAAAGTGCCTGCCGAATGGATTGACGCGACGTGTCAACGTCAATGCATAACGTATGCGCATCGATCCCGCAAGATCGATACGGTCTCCGTTCCAGTTTCCTCGAGATTAAATCGAACCAATCGCGTCCCCAGGAATATTAATATCGCGACCTCTTTCCGCCGGCTTTTTTGCCGGCTTAAGGATCACTTCGCCATAAATTGAACAATTGCGCGAATTCCGATAGTTTCCTCTACATTTATCGATGATGTATAGTCCGCGAAGGACTTACGAGAATCGGATCTTCCGACAGACGTTATGCATTCGCCATAAATGTAATAAGGGTACATGGCGATGTAATGAAGGTATAGATATTCCCTAGAAAATTGTTTTCTTCACGGATGGGAAGAAGCACGTGACTTTGTTATATGTTTGAATCATCATTACGAAGGTACGGTGCAGGAAGAGAACATTTCCAGATGATTACGTACTAAATTCTCCAGCGATATAGAAAAGAACGCGAGAATTATGATGCGGTAAAAAAATTGTATTAAAATAAAAAAAGGATATAACATTGCAGACCTAACTTTTAATGGTATCTTTCGGATTAATTTCTGCAGTATTCAAATAGAGGCGAGGTAGTTGACATAGTTGACATTACTTTTGCAGAACGATGAACAATGCAAAATGCTCATGTACGGTTTTACACGGGATTTACACGAGGGATCGCGCGCGTCGAAAGGAGAATACGGTAGCGCTTAGCTGTTTGAAACTCGCTAATCTTGTTACGCTAGCGCGCACCGGTGCGCCGAAACGCCATTTCTGAAGATTGCAATTCAATACGGCGCTCTCGTCCTGCCGGCATTCGTGCAGTTATCGTTACCGTGACTCACGATATCGTCGAGCCTCCACGTTACCCAACATCCTAGGCTTCCCGTAATCATCTGAAACTCTAGCGTCGTATAAAGAAACGGGACCGTTAATCTACTTCTTTATCGTCCGCTTCGGCTTTATCGGCCAATCCGGTATTCGTTATGCGAATTAAAGCGCTCAAGGCCGTTGCGATACGAAACTGCCGTTGAATAGTACTTGGTGTTACGACGAGTAAATCGACTCGAATTTGAAAGCACTTAATGTGCAAGATCGGTAAGTTGCGGCGAATAATAGAGCTCTCTCTTTCTCTTTCGAAATATTTGCTGCGAAAAAATAAACTCCAATCGAAGCTGTCGTTTGAGCGCGATGTTGAACAAACGACGATGTTGTGGCAAACGACGCTAGCGAGGAAAGTATCCGCGCAACCGGGACATTGCGCGATTAAATCGTTTTCTTCTCCTCTCTCTGAGTGATGCCCGACGATTTTATCAGTTCACGACGCGAACAACATTCCGCATTGAAACACATGTATGGTAATGTACGAAAATGATCGATAATTTAAAACGCTACTCCGGAGGTCAGCGGCAGTATCGCAACTTGACCCAAGGAGGTCAAGTACGATCATTGCCTCGTCCATTACTCCTTCGAGCGCTCGGAGATTATCCTTAGATATGGACAAGTTGATCGCGCTGCGAGCGAGAACGTACTCTCGCGCTCGAGCGGCATTAATTATGCACGCGAGTTGAGCGCGCGGCTACACAGCGAATCAGCCGCCGTTACAGACACCCGAACGCTAATCACTGGAATAATCTCGTATTTATATCCGGATTAAGCATACACAATCGCGGGGATCTCGCGTGCGATCGATCGAACCACGTCTACTCGTCGTTTCAATCAGCACGATGGCTCCTAATCGATAAGAATACTCAATTAAATAACCGACAAATAACACGACCACTTGATTGTACTCGAGCGACATTCGATATCCGAGAATTAATTTCAGATATGTTTACTTCATGCTTCCACAAGCGAATTCCCATTTTAACGGATATTTTTAACGTAACCTAGCGTGACGCTTGTTTGGTAGAACGCTATTTACCTAGTTTCGAGATCTACACGATTAGGCAAGACCATGTTAAACGGCAATTATGCAACTGCAAGAATGTTAGCTTTGATCTCTTTGTCGCAATACCATCGTAACGAGCTTGCTGCGAGATAGAGAGGGAGACGATCACAATTTCTCACGAGATAAGCCGACATCTCTTTTATCGTCGCGTTATGAAGAACATATATCGAAGAGACCGGACTGACCTTTCGTAAACTGTACCCACCAATCTCCTATTTACGATGGCGTACAGAGTGGTATTTAAGCCAAAAGCAATTATGTGTTTAAAACTGCACGAGATCGCCGCGCCAAGGATGCAGCGGCGGCGGGTATATGCAGTGGGGTTTTGGGTGGTCGCGTTTCACCTCCTCCGTGAGCTCTCGGCCGTAAGAACGGGAAGCAGACGGCACGAACACCATTCATAAGTTACGGTCGATTAAATCGTCTCCAGCAATTAGAAAAAGTGCACGAGTTTCCGGCGCGATACGAAATTCCACGACGTAACGCCGCGGCACGGAAGCCCCCTAACGCGTCTCGGCGGTTCACCGGGTATAGTGAACCGGCCGGAATCGATTCGTATCCACTGAATTAATTACGCGCCCATTTTCTACCTGGTATTGAAACCCCCGCGCCCGTCGCCATACCATTTCCACGCTCATCGATCCGCGGAATCGAGTGCGCGTAGAAATAAGAAAAGAGAAAGAGATAAAGGCGACGTCCTTTCTTTCGGTCTGAAAGATTACGAAAACCTGAATAGTACGTGTGACGTGCACATTGAATGATCGGATCGACGATCATCGCCAAATTTGAGAATCCTCCCGTGCGGAATATTGATGCGCGCTTAATTCGCAATTACGCTTAAATGATTATGAGCGTTATTGTGGAAGAAAGCGCCCGGCGTGACATCGCCGGCTCGGGGATTTGTTATAATATTAAAAGAAGCGTAATGATTAATGGAAGAGCCCGATGGGGCATAACATGCTGCTAAGCCACGTGGAGGTAAGTTTACAAGCCAACTATCGGAAAACACTATGCATCATTAACGAGACTCGGCACTGTTCTTTGTAAATCTTGGAGCAACTTCTCGTGCACTGCGTTTAAAAATTTCAGACACAGCTACGAGTTCTATTCGAACGGGCAAGTATCGTCGTGGTCCGTTTTCAAGAGCGTTTTCAGGAGCGCTGACGATAATATCTTCCGTTAACGATGCTTATAACAAAAGATTTGTCAAAAATGTATATTTTATGCATGAACTATATATTGTCAGAGAAAAACAACACACGCGACGCGGCGAGATGCAATTCCGTCCCTGTTGGCACAACTACCCCGTCATTATCGATTCTCGCGTATTATGATCTCTGCATTCGGAGCGTTAACACGGGGTCGCGCACATTATATACGAGCCGTTGTCAAAACAGATCTGGCGACAACGTTTCGAAAATAATTGAGACAATTTCGCACGGGCCAAAGATCTGGAGCACCGCCAGCAGGAGCGAGTGTCAGACGTTCGTCTCCGCGATGACACTAACAATCTCATCATCGCGCTTCGACTCGTCACGACGTTTCGGAAGAAATACTCCGAAGCAACACGATCTCACCGGCGCGCATTGCTCGCCGTCCAAGTTATTTACGGATTCGCGTGTGCGCGGCGTACGTTGCATCGCACGTCGAAAATGCGGTAATATCGCGCGGCCGAGCGCGCACCCGCGAATTACTCGAGCTCGCTATTTCGTCCTCGTTCCTTCATGGTAACGGACCTAGCTCACCCAGTTATATAATAGTAATTCCATTAAATCGCGCGAGCCATTACCCCAACGCATTATTGAACTGCGATAATTATACCGCGCTCGCTCCCGTATAAATAACGCGATGTGTACCATCCACGTGGTCAAACAAGCTTCGCATATCGAGGAATTATAAGGCACGATGCATTATAATAATGAGAAGAAAACGCGTTCACTTCGCTCGTTACACGTGCCGCACGGTTTTTCGCTCGTTAGCGTTTAATCGCGCGAATTCGTAATGCGGGACCGTTAATTCGATATCGCAAAGTTATTAAGATACGATCGACAGTTTTGTCAATGATGTAGCGCGTTATCGATATAACGTTGGAAATAAATCCGCGGCGAAAGAGCTTTCTCCTTATACCGGCGGAGATATTCTTGTTTATGCAGATGAATAATTAACGCCTGAATATAAAAAGCGCATTTCAGCGGCAACGTCGCGTCGCTGGGTGAGTTCGCGGGCAGAGGGATCTTTGAGAAATAAAGAGATAAAAATAATTAGAGTAATTGCCGGGCGGGTGGGTGTATACACAAGCGGCGTGGAGAGATGAAAACACGAGATGGCCGGCGGAATCATATTTTCGTGGCATAGGTAGCAACCGCGGTAATTAGAGCGCCCGGCTTCAAATAAGATTACGTAGTTCCGAGGGAACGTTATCGGCCGGTCGTTGCTTTAAACTTCCAGCGCGGCGGATATAAGCGGCCAGTGCCAAGCGCCATAATTATTAAATGCATATGCAACTGATCTTCAGAACAACGAGATTTGCGAAATCAAGCGCCGAGATATGTGTAGTGTTGTGTTTGTGCCGAGCGAAATGAGATAGTGAAGCCGTGTGCGCCGCGGCAAAAGAAAATAGACTTCTAATTCGAATGTTTAATCAACGAAACGTATGCGTTTGTGACCCTAACGAGATTTCGCATTTCGCGAGGCACGCGTTGCATATTTCGAGTTTATCGCGCGCGGATATCTCCGAGAATATTTATGCGGAATCATTCATACACGTGTGTACTTATTGTAGGGGAATGCAGCTGTGCAGAATAAATATGTGTGTGTGTGTGTGTGTATGTGTGCGTGTGTATGTGTGCACGAATAAATTCTACAATCCCCAAACAATTTTCTATGTGATATCGCGTTTAATCGTTATATTCCCTCATCGGCGCGTAAAGATACACTCAGTTTTCGGATTATCGGGAAAAGATTATGGGAGGTATAATATCGGCGGTAGCACGAATGTCAATTCTGGGACAGTCCCCCAAGCGTAGTTAATCGTACGTACTTTATGAAGGCAACTATGCGCCTCTAATCTGCACAAATACACTTAGGAGATAGCCGTAAATATGGTAGGAGCCAACCATAAACTCTGACCATGGGATTACGGATTCATGGGCTCATGGGTTTACGGCTTCACTTAACTCTCCCTCAGCGGTGGAGCGTGAGGCTTTATAGTTACTTCAGATTTATAGTGTGTATTCGTCCTAAGTCTCAGTAGTTAGTAGAAATGCGGTGTTCTAATGTGTCCTTCCGGCGATGAAATACACCGTTGATGCGCGGTCTCGGGAATAAATACGAATACGAGGGAGATTGTTATTCTCATGGACTGAACCTCGGGATTTCTTATCTGAATGTATGTTTCCTTATGGTACCGTTAACGTTTATCGTACACGTCTTCGTTGCCTCATCTTCGCTATTAATCGTACTAATTTCGCGTTTATGATGATCCGATCGATCCGTTTCGTCTTTATCGTGACTTTCCGAGTGGAAATTTTGGTTCTACATTAATCTTGTAAATTCCGTCAAGCTTGAAGGATTAATGTGGAATCTCGAGATATAACATTGTACAAACGAGTATTTATTTTCTCCATGTCTTTATGTTCTTAAAGAAAGACTCGCTTCAGAATTATTTAATATTCAATTCTTTCATTTAATATCAAATTTAAACAATTTAATTCTCCCGCGAATTTAATTTTTATTTTTAATTTCAGTCAACAATGTGTATTAAAAGTATAATAAATTTATAATAAAATAATAAATTCTCTTATAATATAACTCATATAATTACAAATAGAAAATATGAGATAAAAGCAAATATTGAATAATTTAATAAAGATTAAATAAAATCAAGGTAAAAGAAGCAACAAATATTTATTTCCATAATTGATTTCTCTTTTTTCTCTGGCGTTAGAAGTCTCGATTCGAAGCTCTTAAGCAAGGACAAAAGTAGCAATTATATGTTCAATAATGCTGTATGTTTATCAATGAAGATTTAAATTTAAATTCCATGCAATAATAAGGTTAAATAAATAGAAGCCATTGTCTGGTGTAAATAAACTCGCGGCTCAAGGAGCATTATTAAACGTAAAAATCAGCACTTGTGAGATTTATTACATTCAAAAGACCGACATTCATAATTGTAAATTATCTACGATATTTTATCGACAACAAAATTAATTACACATTCGCAATTATGGACCGTTATACGGTTGTTTGGATTAATGTTTCTTGTTGTATGAAACAATGTAACAAATGCGGGTACAGATTAATGAATAATCGGAGATTCATGAAGCTATAATTATTTGTCAAATATTGACCATCTGTTAATGGCCTAAATCTCGATCTCTTTATTCTCGTCAAGTGCCAGTTAAAAATGGAGAAATCTCATGTTTAATAAATGATTTGACATACCTTAGAAATACACGACGTATCGCTACTCGCTTCCTAATATTCTGTGTTCTTCGTCCTGGTTTCTCGACCCAGCATCCTGACTGCTCTGTCGTGACACTGACACTCGCGTTGATACGATTCGATCGAAGATACACATGTTAAATAACGCGATGCCGACAAGAATCTAATTAAATATTTCAAGGATCTGATTAAATATTGCCGACGAAATATTTTAATCACGCGATGTGAGAGTAATAATATATCGATACACTTGTATCCGATATGTGTGTCGCTCGGCGTCTAGAAGCACTCAGGAAAGCTGCGCGCAAGTCGTTACGCGACGCACGCGAGGTAAGTTTGGCTGGCTTGAAGATACGCAATTTATTTTGAAAGCGTCAATTGTCCCGATCACACACATGCCCTCGACCGCTTAGTGGTGGGGGGAAGAGGGGGGGGGGGCGACGCTACGCGATTCGCGTGAGATGAGTAGCATTTTTTGCTTGTAAATATCGCGCATCGCATACTTTTTCACAACTGTGTGTTATATTCACACAAAATATTTCGTCGACTCTTGAAATATCCAATCGGACTCTCATCGACGTCGCGTTAATTGACACATGTTTCTCCGATCAAACCATATCTGCACGAATGTCAACGTCATGAACTACCATCCGGAATGTTACGACGGAACAGCTAGGAGCAGGATGCTGGATCGGGAAACTAGGACGGAGGATGCAGGATACTGGGACGCGGGCAGCGATACATCACACGCGCTCCCAAATGTACAGATATAAATTTCACATACATGTTTCCAACGCCAATAAAAAAAAATTTATGAAGAAACAAAATTTATTGTTTTACATATCTATTATTTATATTTTTCTATTAATCTTTATCAAAGTAATATTTGCTTATCGTACACATTCTATCTGCATTCTATCGTTGCTTATCAAAATTAAGAATAAAATTGTAATGCAAGCAAAATATTAAAATAATTAAATATTAAATAACCATCTTCTCTCTCTTTTCTTTAGAATAATTCAACACGGAGAAAATACTGTGCTTTCAGCAATAATTTTTAGCAATTTCGTGATTTGAGTTAGCTGATTTTCGTCGTATATATCTTTCTTGATCCCCAAGAGACCCAAAAAGTCAATCAAATAAGAAAAGTCGAGTTAACGCACGTAAAACCAATTCTCGAGCTTGTTATTTTTTTCAGTTTAACTTATGCACACGCGCGGTGTCACTTCAGCTATGTTACGTGACGAAGACTTAAGGCTACGACGGTCGTTTCTTATTAACGCGCGCGCCCGAGAAGACGCCTTCTCTCTACCTATTCACTTCCATTTACATTTGCAGCTACAAAGAAAGCTACTCCGGGACGAATAAAACGCGGCCGTACTCGGCTATCGTACAGTTTACTGCTCCCGGTTTTAGGTAGGCAATAAACGCAGAGTGCTCTTTTTTTCGCGAACTCCTCGCCGCGCCCTTTCGTGTCGTGTGCTCGGCGCCGTCGCTGATGGAAACTCCGTTACATCCGATAAATCCGAGCCGCGCGACGTATGACGCGGAATTATGTGCAAACTCGCCCGGCATCGAGATCGCCTGTCACAACTAATAACGAGAAACGACGTGTATTTGGGCCATAAATGTCGATCGATCGGTTTACCGACGTGCTCTGCCGTATCTAGTATCTATCCGACACCGGTGCAACGTACGTCTGCGCACCCTATTCCCCCGTGCCGTCATCGTCGACCGATTTCCATTGCCGTCGATGAAAAAAAGATAGCGGTCGCGTGTCATTACAAACGTGAAATCTGGCGCAGGGTGGATAATAACGCGGTGCTTTATAGCCGTCGGCGACGCATCGATCAAAGCATCTGCGATGCCGTTTGTGATGCCGCCGTCGCGCGAATAAACTAACCAGGACGACTCGCGACCGACTGTACACTCCCGAGTGAGTTCGAGGACGGCTGGTGTATTTTCCTTTGAACTTTCGTCGCACCAGCTTTTCTATCGTCGACCGTGGGAGGCACGAAACTGCCCTCAACCTCCGGGGCAAGTTTCAACCGACTTGGCGTCAACATTGAGATCAGTAGGCAAAAGGTAATAAACGTAATATATTCGACCCATAAACGACGAGTTAACCGTAAGTCAGACTGTAAGTCCGTCTGGCATCTATTCCAACGAGGCTTACGTGGCCTAAGCCCAGTTGTATCATACGGAGTTCAAGGGCGCATTTGCATTTCCTTGGAACTCCCATCGCCGGCTCGGTTGCCACCGCGAATCAATTTCAAAGCCGTCACTTTGAGACGCTGGTCAAAGTTATCGATCGCACGGCGACTCGATGGAAACGGGAAGGAGGGAAGGCAAATATGAGGCAGAGAGACAAAGAGAGAGAGAGGGGGAGAAAAGAGGCAGAGAGACGCGTGTATACGTAGGAGGAGAGAAAGAAGGAAAGAAGACGATGCCCAGGATTGCTCATATAACCGCCATGCTTTTAGGGAAGCAATAGTGCCCGTCAAGGGATTTGTAGCGAGTGATCGGCGCGGAATAGTAACATATAACGAACACATCAAACAAGCACGGCACCGGCAAGACTGAAATTTATTGATCCGTACGCACCGTTACGTTATGTCGAGCTAATATTGGCAACCTTACGGCGACAGCTAGATCTCAGGAGTTTTGAAACGACGGGACTAACGAGATTGCACCGGCAGGAATAATTTCGCGCCGAGGCGAAGGTACCCTCCATACGTCACGAGTCGGAAAAGTTCATCGGAAAGCGAGGGAAATCTCGCGAGTACGAAAACTGCTGCTGTTAGCTAAGGAATTAATGTTTTAGGTGTTAGACGACACCACGATCTTTATTCATTGAGCAACTTTTTCACAGTTGTTCCCGCTGGCACAAATTCTAATTTCACTTTACGAAACGTCGCGTTGCATGACGTAACGTGAAAATTTTAAGGTTTCAATAAATATTTTTGTAAGTTTGAGAAAGAAACGTATAGCGTCGTGTAATAAGATTTATACGTCAAGAACGAAGTAGAACTCTCCACGATAAAAGCGACGACACTCACATGTTGCGAACTCTTGCCCCCTCCCCTCCCTTGTAAACTAAGACTGATTAGATAACACCACGACATTTGCATGCGGACAGTGCGAACTATGCGAAATATTACGTATTTGTTAGTATCGTGTAAACTACGCTCTGTACGACGTGCAATATTATAAATATTTGCAGGAATATATTGAAGGCCTTTAGAGATGCTTTTTCATGGCATCATTTTATGTTGCTTGCAACATTTAGCGATATACACTTCTCTCTACACGCAAAAAATATTGTAGTAAAAATTACATCAAGGTTTTTGTCATCTTGTACAGGATTATACAGGATTATACAGAATTATGGTCGAAATTACTACATATTTGTTTGAAAATGCTCTCATTCGACCTTTTCTTACAGAATTGTTGCAGTTGCTTGAATGTTTTTTATCGTATATCAGATAGATCGTTAAATTGCATTATAATCCAGCTTTACAAGAAACTTTAGTTTTGTAAAAAGAAATATAATTTTATGTTCGTTACAATTCTTTCATGTACATCGAACATCATTAGCGTGTATATGAAAATATAAACTGTAAAGATAATAAAATAATGAAGTTAAATTTCGACAAATCTAATGCGTTTTAAACTGAAGAAAGCGATTTTTCTTGCTCCGAAAATATTTCACACGATGCAACCGTCTTCTATTCCTTCATCTTACGCAAATAATCAATGAGCGATTTCTGTCATAATGATTTCTGACATTCGCACTACCGGGTGTGTATTTTTATCTCTCATTACGAGTTTGCAATCGAAAATGGTCGGCGAGATCACCGACTGCAATCATTTCCCGATTAAACCGTTCGTATTGTAAAATTTCTTATCAGGCACTCACCGATATGCGACTGCAGACTGACGAGACGGAAGTCGAGGACACCCATGAGCTCAGCCGTATATTGTAACACCCGCTCCAAGGATCCGGTTTGCTTTTCATAAAGCCGACGTCGGAGCACGACGCATTCGTTAATTGCCAGCAACAGGTGATGTCGGCCGTATCCACGCTGACACTTTAGTCGGTCACACACAGAATATCGGGGTGCACACACGCGACACACACCCGCCGTACACGCACATATGCACACACGCGCGCGCGCGCGCGCGCACCGAGAGCGCGTTAACTCCGTTAAAAACAACGCGGATTACGAGCGACGCTTCGAAACGCACATTGAATGATTTCCGCGCCGAGTTGAAACCGTGCGAAATCACCCGCGCAGAGCGTCAGCGAGATCAACGCGAACTAAGTGCCGAATTCGGAGCAAATGTCGTCAAGCTGACGCGACACTAACGGCATCGTCGTCGCGATCGATTACACGATCATCGTGACTAGGTCCTTAACAGCACGCGCGTCGCGATCGACCTTATCAGCTGTTTCTCCTTTTATGACACTCTTGGCAGCATTCACAGCGGGCTTCGTTCCGCTTGCAACAGAAACGGACACGTGCCACTGTTAAAGACGTTGCAAGACGACGATACGGCTCTTTTTCTCCGCGTGTCGAAACACACGCGCGCTCGCCCACGTGGCGTGCAGCTACGTGCACAATGGCGCGCTTTTATTATTCTGCGACGCGATGTGACATCGGGGGATAGGTCACGCGAAATCCACGGGGAGAAACGGACGACAGTGGCAAACCAACGAACAGGACGAACGTGGACGAACGAATGAGACACTTCAGAAACGGACAGGGCGAACGTAGACGACTGTTTTGTAATGTCTGCTACGCGCACGGCGAGTTTCGCGACGCTATCACGCCACAGCCGCATACACGCCTCTGCCTCTTCGCGTGTGATACGGCTCCCCATTCGCCCCTTCCTCCACTTCCCTCTTCGCGTACTCCCTCACTCCCTGCGTCATGGTCCCGCGATACATCCGATACGTCCGTCGTCTCCCTCCTTCCTCGGGCTGCTCCGTTATGCGAATGCCCGCCGGAGGAAGGAGGAACACTTCCATGTTTCTGCCTTAACGTCGTTATCGGTCACTCGGTATTAATGATGGGAGCACCGTGTGAACGGAAAAGAAACAACTAGCGAAAAGTGTAGAAAGAAGGAGAGAGAAGCGAGAAATCGTAGACTCGATACACTCGTTCGAGACGTTATTATCGTCGCCGTGCTCAACGATATATGGCTCGTTCCGCGCTCGGACTGTGCTTCGCCAGTGATTGGTTTGGCGAGGTAATGCTGTTAGTACGTTTCAACCGAGATGTATAACGATTATGTGTACAGGCAATTGCGAGGATAATGGTCTCTCTCTCTCCCCCCCCCCTCTCTCTCTCTCTCTCTCGTGTTGCATATCTGGCTGTTATTACTGAAACTGTTTCATAATCCACGTCACTTGTACATTTCCACTTTGCACAACATATCCAATTTGGACTAACTGTGCATAATCTGACGAAAAGCGCGTAACAACGGATCGAAATTAATGGCGGTGTGAATATTCTAATCTCACGGTGCAATGACGCGTTACTTGTATTAACAATGGCCAGGGCGCGTAGCGCGGCCCGCTGGAAGCGGGCTACTTTATACGTTTAATTTCGCGCGAAACGAACAATATCCCGTAATTGCTTCGAGAATGCATCGCGCGCGAACGTATTGACAATTCCATCCAGTCCAACCCAGCCAACCAGCCAGCCAGCCCATTACTCGCTTCCTTTGCGGAAGCCGCAAATGTGCCCGAAGGATTCGGAGTATTCAAATTAATCTATCGACAGTAGCTGAAGCAGAGAGGCGGACTGCACGTCATGAGCGCAGCTTAACGTTAGCGCACTCGTGAAACATAGCGAGATAGCGAGAGCAATGTTTCTTGCATCAGGGGGCTGTATTGAGAGGGCTAGGGCGAAGAGGGAGAGGGAGGTTTTAATTTAAGGTCGTGCATCTCCGGCGAAGAGAGTGCTTTGCCGGCTGAGCTCTTTTTATCCGGAATAAATTAACCCGTCAAATAAATAACCTTATCCTGCCGAGCGCTGCCGACTGGCTAGTCCTGCCGCCTAATTGGTATTATCCTCCCGCGTTACATTGTCTCGTGCTATTAACGGGACCACTTTTATCTGCTCGAGCGACCACCCCTCCGTCTTGTACGAACAACTTGGCGAGATTCGTTACCGGCGGACCGCCGGTTGCGGTTACTTTACTAAGGGTAATTAAAATTATTGTTACTTTTTATTCATACGAATACCCGAGGTGAGCGACAAACTTCTTGCCTTTTTTGTTTTCTTTTTTGTGCAATGTCGTAAACCTTAAGCTCTTTCTCGAGATGGTGCACAAAGACAAACAGAAGTCTATAAAGGACGCATCTACTACGAGCGCATGTTATTACTGAAGCAGACCGTTCAACTTATTTTTCCAGAGTCGCGCTATTTTCTACAATGTGGTTTCATGTGTACACGCGTTCGATAGAGAAGTGATGTTTGTGTGAGAGCCTTCAACTTTTAAATTCGTTCAACACTTTGAAACGTCAATCATACCGTGAGATTTACTCCAAGAGAATCAGA
This sequence comes from Odontomachus brunneus, assembly GCF_010583005.1. Classification (NCBI taxonomy): domain Eukaryota; kingdom Metazoa; phylum Arthropoda; class Insecta; order Hymenoptera; family Formicidae; genus Odontomachus; species Odontomachus brunneus. The sequence goes on from NW_022639597.1 coordinate 626,863, forward strand.
GGAATGTATTCCCGAAAATTTATTTCGTTTACTGCGTTATAATTGTGACGCTGAGACTTTAGAGGCGGCGTTGAAATTTTTCTGTACGCTTCTTGGGTCACCAATGAGGACAGTTTCTATTAATTTTAATTTCCGCATCTCTCGGAGGAACTAAATTCAAATACCGCTAGCGGGCTAAGTTTTCCCAGAGGTACTTCGTTAGAGATAAGGAGCTTCCTTGCAAACAAGTTTTTGCCATTCGCTGCAATGAATTTTTCTTAAGTTTATGTGAACGCCGTAGGGAAGAATAATATTTGCCGACGGAACTTCCCGCTAATTACGGTAAAAGTGTCGTTCGTTTGATACCGGGATATTTACAATGATTACAGTAAGAAGGAGGTTACTACCCCATTAGATGGTAATTACATAATTAAAAATGTCGTGGAAGCTTATCGTTGAAAGCAACGATTAAACATTCAGTCGTGCTATATATATATACAATATTTTTCTCGCTCTTTAATCATTTACGCGTTCTTTCTCAAAGATTGAATTTTTCATTTGAATCGTCGTTGAAGACTTTCCTTCTGTATTTTCTGCGTTCTAATAAAAAATATCAAAAGAAATTTGTTTTTATTTTCCTTTTCCAGAAACACGAAACACGATGAGACAACAACGTAGAATTGTGTTTCAGCTCGGTCCATATAACCGGCTTTTTTTGCAAGCGCGTGTGCCAATAGATCGTCAAATAAAAATCGATCGCGCATCTCCGACCGTTCCAACGGTGTTCTTTAAATAGCACAAGGTCGTAACGGAAACGGGAGTATTTGTGCCAAAATGTCCTCTCGCGGGCATAAAGCGTCTGACAACGTGCGGC
>NW_022639597.1:632715-665323 GCF_010583005.1 Odontomachus brunneus
GATTTCATTGATTGACATTCTGACAAGTTGCAATAAAGCAAACTGTTTCGTTACTCGTATAGGAAACAGCGAATAGATTTATTTTATTAATATCCTGAAATTAACACTTTATAACGAGCGTTGAACGATCTTTGCCAATTATTTCACCATGTGTGTTTCGTTATAATTTTGAGTACTTTCTCGATAAATATAATCGTGCCACTTGCGTCATGATATTGTATACAATGAGAAATAAAATGTCTAAAAAATAAAAACATTTATTCGGTGAACATTATAATAACATGTTTATTTATACTAATATAGAATATTTTTTAGATAAGAAAATATATGTTTTCTTAAAATCTTAGCTTTTCGTAAAAACAATTGTTTATTCTATTTAAATAAAAGAACTGAAATAGTAAATTTAAGTAAATGTGTTATTAATACTCGTCGAATAAATATATTTTATTTTTTAGATATTTTTTCTCTCGGTGTATCTATATTCCTTTGTGTTTATCGTCGCGTGTAATGAAACTTGTCAAATGTTTCTTTTCGCAATTAATCTGCGGCGAAATCAAATAAAACGTTAGAGTATGGACACTCCCCTTTAATTAGTCGCGATTAATGTGTCTATTATGCAGTATTTATCACTTTCAATGTGTACCGCGCAGTGAAAACCGCAAACCGCATCATGTAGAAGAGGTTCGAACAGTATCGAGCAATTTCTCCCGTCTAAAACGAAGAACAAGTCGGCGCTATTCTATATCTCTACTCTATGTACATACACACTTGACAACGAGACGAGAACGACGGCAACGATGACGAGGGCGCCAGGCGCTGAGGATCGTAGATTACGCGAGAGTCGCTGACGCAGTCGCAGTCTTTTGTGGTGGGATTAATGTCGGTTGTATATACAAGCGCTGACTGCTATCGGCGACGTTTAAATCGTCCGAGTTATGCAAAACTCGAGACACATTCAAACGGGTACATTGAAAATATTTACAAGAGCGCTGCGACATTAAATCTCTCAAAAAATATATCTGTACAATGTATAACTTGATGCTACTTATGAAAAATCTTTCATTATTTCGAGAAAGAAAGAGAGAGAGAGAGAGAGAGAGACAGAGTGCACGCATAGAAAAAGGATTAAACACAGGAGCTAAAATATAACTGTGACAGCTAAAATGCGTTATTGAAATAGCGACAGTTAATGCCATTACAATTGAAACTAAATTTATTAGCTATTTGCACAACATTCCGAAAAAAATATTCGCTGTAAGATAGAAAGCCCCCATTACTGTCATTTTGCTATTTTTTTAAATAGCGCTTTATACTCCAAAACATAAAAGTGACGTTTCACATTCCAAAGCAAAGTTTTTAACACAATCAAATAATTAATACACTCTTTTATGGAAACACAAAAACTGATGTTTTTGTACTCACATAATTATGCTGCCTGATCCTTATTCCACAGGAACACGATTTCACATTCATCGAAAGCGCACTAATTTTCCCTTTCCAATGGTCTTTGTTTCAAGTCGCTACGACGTCTACAAGTGGAGGTATTGACGATTTTATCGATCCGCGCTGTAAATTATTCAGCGTTATGACTGTAGCGAGCGACGTAATAGATCACTACGCGACGAGTGAAAGGCGCGTGGAATGCGACTAATGCTCGCGCGTCACCTTGCGCGGTACGCGATGGTATGCGGCTCGCTACCCCCCACTCCGCGGCTCAGATAAGCATTGCGCACGCACTTGCTCGTTACAGTCGCGCGGTCGTTCACCCTCACCTTAGAAGCAAACAGTGCGCCGGTGCGCGAGCAAGTACCAGCAGCGTTTCCGCACGCCTCATCGCGTAGTGATCTATTACGCCGTTCGCTACAGAGATAACGCTGAATAATTTTTGACTGCTTTTGTGGATCGATAAAATCGTCAATATCTCTACTTGTAGACGTCGCAGCGACTTGAAACGAAGACCAATGGAAAGGGAAAATTAGTGCGCTCCCGATGAATGTAAAATCGTGTTCCTGTGGAATAAGGATCAAGCAGTGTAATTACGTGAGTACGAAAAACATCGGTTTTTGTGTTTGCGTTAAAGAGAGTATTAATTGTCAAGCTGTATTAAAAACTTTGTTTTGGATTTGAAATGCGAAACGTCAATTTTATGTAGCGGTATGTCTATACCGCTCTTTCATTGATATTAAAAAATAGCTGCCACTTTTTTAGCTACTCGACGAACAAATGTGCGCATTTAATTTCAGATAATAAATTTATCTCACAGCGAATGCACTTTACTTACGATAGCCAACTCTTAGCAATGATTAGAAACGACAAAAAGAATGAGAAAAAATGAAAAAAATTAGTTTTTTAGTTAAGTTCAAATTAGTCATTAAAATTTGACTGATATTACTAAAAATCATTTCTTTGCGTATATACGAGAGAAATAAAAAATAATAAAAAAATTGAAGTTCTATTTTACTGTCTAAAAATTGAAACATAAAAAATCTTTAAACTTTAAAAATTCAGCAAATTTGATTCGATGTGTCGATTCAATCAACTCTTGTTATTATTGAAAGGCATTTGTGCATTTTTGTCTTCTTCATTAATAATTATGAGAGACGCGAGAACGGCTGCGCGAGATGTGAAGAATAAATTTAACTATCCTCCCGCGAACACAATCGCGCCAACTGACACAATCCCACGATTCTCGAGGTGCATTTGGCAATTTAACGAGTTTGCAGCCGACCGTTATAATATCTCAGCATTTTTACAGAGATGGAGTACTTAAACAACCGAATTACTCCGAATAATATCCGATCCGAACGATAAAGCGTTGATCAATATCCATAAAAATCGAGACGTATTCTCAATGTTGTAATTATTTTAGAATTGTGAAAAGCACCAATATTAAAAATCGCTTAGTTTGCAGCAATAAAACCGCGAGAATAATGCGAGGGAAAAAAGAAAGTCATCATCTGGCGCGGATCTAACCGAGCGAGAAAATGCCCGATGTCTGTCGCGAAGTCTCCTTCCCGTTTATTAACCCACGAAGGATGCACCCTCGTGTTATATCTGGTTATGTCAAGCCTTCCTCCCCCGTCTGATATTATACGGATTACATTATTCATGCTTTCCTTTATCCGAACGCTTCTTCGACGAGGGCGACGCCGCTGACGACAAACGTTGAGATGGACGGGAGAGAAGCGAGAGAACAGGCAAGACGAAGAGGGTCCGCGACGGCGCCTTCGCCGATTTAACGAAGCAATTTAAGCGTCTGAGTTGTCCGTCCAATGCGTTAAAAAGCTTGGCAGGGGAAGAAAGGATAGCAATAACGGAAACGCGCTGTCTCGAATGAACAGTAATAATTTAGAACAGATTCAAAAATTCCCACCCGACGCGTATCCTCACTCAACAAAAATAAAAAAATCGAAATACGTAATTTTCTTATCCTCTAAGACAATAAAATACTGAAAACTGCGCGATTGGCAAAGTACAATGATACACTCAAAAACAATGAATTAAATTCTAAAATGCGATTAAATATACCTTATTTTATACATAGTGATTAAAATTTAAGCTATTATGTGTTGCTTACTTTTTATCGACAATTTCTCTTTTCGAAAAAATAAAGTCTTTGTAAAGAATACCAAATTATTTCTCAAATCTCTCTCCAAACACGCGATAATTGAAGAAGCGATCCCGACTAAAATATCGCGATCATTTGTTAATATAAGAATTCCATCACCGACTGATCCGTCATGAGTAAATGCGATCATCAGCAATTTCGCTCACGAATAACACTTAAATCCTCTCACGGACGAACGCCTTCTATCAAATGCACGGATTCAGCTGCTTATCGCGAATGGCAAAAGGAGACGAGTTTTCCGCCCCTTTCTTGTCTCGCTGCACCTCGCAGCCCAGGCCATTAAGTATGCCGCGTCGTATCCCCGGCTAAGATCATTGTTCTACTTGTAATAACTGAGAGTGCTCATCTCGCTCGAATGATCTCGAGGAGAGAGACGCGTATACGTGCATTCGACGTGTTCGCCGCGCATGCAGCGGGAGCGCATGAGCCGCTGCCTCACACGTGTGCACTCTGCATGTAGTTATTATTGAAGTGCAAGAACGCTATTGTTCGCATTCCGTATACATCATCGCCACCCCCAAGCTGACAAGTTTCAAGTCTGGTTCATTTGTATCGCTTCAGACGCGAAGCAGTACGTTAGAAAGGCATTTGTGCGTTTTCGTCTTCTTCATTAATAATTACGAGAGACGCGAGGACGGCTGCGCGAGATGTGAGGAATAAATTTAACTATCTTCCCGCGAACACAATCGCGCCAACCGACACAATCCCACGATTCTCGAGGTGCGTTTGGCAATTTAATGAGTTTGCAGCCGACCATTAAAATGTCTCGGCATTTTTACAGAGATGGAGTACTTAAACAACCGAATTACTCCGAATAATATCCGGTCCGAACGATAAAACGTTTTATCTAACGGGGCGAAAAGTAGTATATATCTCTCTCGCGCGCGCGCGCGAGAGCGTAAAAAGGAATATATGAGAAGGACAAGAGCAGCGCGTAACAAAACGCAGATGGGGATGAACGCGGCGGCAGATAATTGAAGCGATCTCATTGTTCCTCATAATTCGGGTCACCGGAATTACCGCGGCAGTTCGGCATACGTAGTGTTTTATTATGCAAAGTGCGCCGGCAGTTGTAGGGATAACGAGCGATAAGCTTAAGACGAGGTCGGAAATCGACCTAGCACCTCGCTACTATCGCGATATTGGACCCTCTTCTTCACGTCTTAGCCGTGAAAGATTATGGAGCGAACATGGGGTGAGGGGGGGAAAAGAAGAGACCAGAGGGTGCTACGGGCTCTCAGGATGGGTCGGTCGAGAATGTCCCACACGGGTTTTAAGGAGGCGTTAAAAGCTCCCGTTTCACGGCTCAATTCTCTCTCGCGAAGCTTTCACCCAGAAGTTCCTCAACTTAATTAACTGTTGATCGATACCGCGACTCAGTGCGTAATTACCGCTAATTACTACGGCAGGCTGACACGGAAAATTTAATGAAAGTCGGACTAGGGGAGCTTAATGGATTAACGTCACCGATCGCGATTGTCTCGATCGTCTAGCTGGCGACCCGCCGTCCGATAGCGCCGAGTAAGTATACTCGTCTAGCAAGAGGTTGGATTAAAAAAAAAAGGAATATAATAGGAACGAGATCGCTAATGAGATATCGATCCAGCAGGACGCTTTGACACATGGCCCTACCTTCCTTCGCTCGATTACACGGACAATCTATTACGTTTGCGGAATAATTAGTGAGTTTGATAAGCATTAGTCGGATACGTTGCGTCAGACGCATTACTTTTGCTCCGCTTTCCCTGATTTTGATATCCGGGAATGAATAAAAGAAGATTAAATTGATCGTAAAAAAGGGATGATACATCATTAACGTTCGATAAATTATCAAAGTGAATATTTTTCGCGATATCTCGCGACCGTGACCGGCAAAATAAACGCGCGATGAGAGACACAACTTCGCCTAAACTTTCACGTGTCGTGAATGGCGCAGATCACAGAGGAACGTCTGCTCTCCGTAAAGTCAAACGACAGGATTGACTTTCCTTCTTCATTCGGTGGAACGAGCGGGCGAACGAGCGAGCTGCAGGAAATCTTTGCGCGAGAGAGTGATACTTCGCTTTAAATAACAGGGGAGACCGACATTCCCACTCCGACTATGAATTTCTTCGCGACAGGGGCCATCCGTTTTTCTTCGCGAGCCTTCTTTCCGACGCCTTTCAAGGTAAGACGGGAAATTGCACCCGGTTGTTTACACTGCGGGCAAAGTCGCTTTCCTCCGCCGACGGTGCGCGGGCGCGACCGCGGGCGAAAGAGCTCCCGGTGCTCAAAGACGCGCGCGCGCTCACTCGTTGCAGTGAGACCGCGGCCGAGACGTCGCCAGTCTACGAGAAATTATTGAGATTCCCGTAGACGACGTCGGCGGATAGCGCCAACGGTAAAAAAAGATGCCTTCGATTCAAGGTGGCCCAGTGAAACACAGTCGTTTTTCTCGAGCGGCAAGAACGGGCAAACATTTGGCGAGCCATTTTGAGCGAGACTCGTTTCCGCGAATTCCGAATTTCACAGAGTCTCATTCCGCTAAGAACTCTCTGCCGTTCGAAGTGGCAGTTTTTGTCGGATTATGCGAGCTGGCGAGAAGTAAGCGCTTTCTTTTACAAGTAGCAACTGAAGCTACGTCGGATAGTAAGGCGTGTTCCAAACGTATGACATCTCACGTTGCGCAAGAACGTCACGTGGTTTGCATACAGTGAATCGTTACGAAATTCATACGGCACAAAAGCAGATACGCATTTTTCCACGCGTTTCAATTAGAATTTTGTATCTATAAAAACTTTTAAACTACGCTTCACATAGCTTTGTGATACCGGTGGTCTATTAATTTGCAAGAATCTGCTGCGTTATTTTAAACGATCATTAGCGTCTCGTATTTTGCGCCACGTTCGAGCGACACCGTTAACAGCCCGTCCCGAGAAAAGACGAACATCGCTTGCATTAAATTTCGACGCACTCACAATAAGTAACCTGATTCTCCAACTTGCAAAATGAAGCTGGCAACTTTCATTCGAAGCAAGTCGAATTCGCCAGCAAGCACGAGCTCCTTCAGAAGCAACTTTCGAGGAAGCTCGAAGAAAATTGACTACGACGTCAGAAATGTCTTGTTTCCGGTTACTTTTGAACGCGCGGCATAAATAGCCGTTCTCGAAAATATCTTTATTCAATTTTTCTTCTTAATGCATCTCCGAACTATATAACGCTAAAACGTGACAATTATTTGCGTTCGAGTCGATTTTTCTCTTTTGACTCTTGACGTCGCAATTAAATTCAATACGCTTTAACTGCACTGAAATATTTTAATTGATTAATTTTTCTGAACAGACAAACGTTCAAAAGCGTACTTTTTTTAAATACACGGGACTTTTTTAAATTAAATTTCATGTGAATCGCAAAAGTCACCGGAATTATTATACACGGGATTTATGGGAAACACGATTTCCCAAATATTATGTCAAAGGACAGCGCAGGATATTAGGAATAATGCTAGCACGCGCGCGACGCACCAACGACGCATCGCCTGCAGCACGTTCGAGGAATTACCCGACGAATTATCCTTGGAGCATGCGTTCGACTCCCTTCAAAACGGAATAAACAGGAACAGCATAATAACGAAACTTTATTAACGTAAATACGGCTGAAATTAAGCGAATATAAGCTTTCTCTTTTGCAAATACGCTCGTTGCGCTTGAATTCACATGCCGCAAATCCATGCGCTTCACGATAGGAAAAGACTTGTGCATAAACCACGTTTCAAATATAATTTCAGCAAACATGTAGCATATCAAACGTTTATATTAGGCACCCCAAATTTAGCCGGCTTAAAAGGCCAAATTAAAATTCAGCCGGCTCGCGTGTGCGTACGTGCGTCGATATAAATTTCAAATCAATTTCTCTTTAATCGAAAAATTAAATCATCAAACTAACTAGGAGATTGTATATCTAGTATCGACGATCAACATATTTTGACAGGGTAAATTTCACTCGCGCGAGAGTGCAATTATATTGACGTTGCTAAAAAAATTATGCTAAACGACATTAAATGCCGAATTTACTCGAATCCTACTACAAAAACATCATAACTGAATAAATAAGACTACTACATATATTATTTACATTCATTTTACTTTTCCACTTTACTCTCTACGTGTGTACATCACGTATATTCACGTGCATCATCGAGACGAATTTTTTCAAAAGTCCAGAACGTAATCGCGGACCAAATAGCGAGATTTCTTTTGTGTTTAATTTGCCTATCTGCTCTACCGTATTTGCATTTCGACTTTGCCACCCTGTTGCGAGCGAGTCGTTATAATTGACGTCCGTTGCCCCACGGTAATTGGCTGCTCGCAATATTGCTACGCAGATAGTGACTGAAAGGGAGCGCGGTATATAGACGTTGGCAGCTGCGTCTGGGGGATTATTCTCTGTACGCTAATGCGAGCGTATGAGTCTCAGTTTACTATTCAATCAGAAACTGCTCGCAAAGCCTATCTCGGACTTTATGCTACGAGCCCCTCTGGTCATTAGAGCGTATTTTGCGAAAATGTAAAGCGCTTACGGACGAATACCGCGAAAATCTATCGGTATATTCCGCTACGATTGACTTCATACGCTTAATATTACTACAATAATTTCTACTCCGCGTGATGAAAATAGTTCGTAAACGTTATTAACACAACAACGTTATTACACGCGATTTTACATTATTAAAATATTTTGTCAAGTTATACATTTCATACGTGGAAATTGCACGTTTTATACAGCGAATTTTAATATATTTAATGAAAGGAACCGCGTTTAATGAAGATCTTGATTTATTAAACGATTTAATTGTAAACGTCAAAGTAATAAAAGCTTTTTCTCGCGAAAGATTCAGGAAATAATTGTTCTATGAATGATACTGTTAATGAACATGTTCTCGCATCGCGATTACAAATGCTGATGTTTAATAATTGATTTAGCGAAAAAATTCAGCAAATTATTAACGTCTCTATTACCGTAACGATTAATTAATAATATCTTTATGTTAGATACCGTTCTTTTAAAATTAAATAATAGGAAAAAGGGCTAATTCGAGTTCAAGCACAGGATTAATAGTGCTATGTACCATATGGGTAAAACCTTGTGTTAGGAAATAGAGCAATATTTATTGAACACGAATACTCAATATAAATAATCAAACGTTTCGGCTCAATCATGAACCCTCTTCAGTGATATTAAAAAAAACTCAAGGTTTATAAAACGAACGCATTACAAGTAAAAGAATTTAAAAGTGTTTCTTTTCAATCTTTTAAAATTGTTCGTATTATCTGAAATTTTATTCACGACTTTTTTTCTTTTTATAAACAATACATTTTCTATCACGATCCCTAATATTTTTGTCTTTATAAATATCTGATGCTGATTTACAATATATAGCTTTTTATTTTTCCGAAATCACAACGATTGCGAGAGATGATGAAAAACATCAAGTCAATGCACGATACTTCCCGTTGTTAAAAAAAATTTCATTAATTTATAATTAAATTTCTTTATATATTCAAAAATTTTAAAATATATATATTTTTAATTTTTTTTTGTAAATAAGATAGATCAAGGTTTTTATCTTTTATCCTTTACAATTTTCAATGCATTCAATATTATGTATTTCTTTTAAATATTGTATTATGCTCGAAATAACTCTCAAAAGCTCAAAGATATTTCCACACGCGCGAGTATCTTTCTCAAGGATAGGAACACGAAGCGACAAATTTACGGGTGACATATGTATCCGAAAATTGATCACTTCCGTGATCCCAGCGACCCTTGATTTCAGAGTGCTCATTTCTCTCGCGTCATACCTCGTTTACATCGTCGATGCTCTTCTTAAGGAAGATCGATCCTTCGGAATAAAATTTCGTTATGAGCGCGCCTTCTGTGAATCTCGATTTGTCTTGATTACGATGTCGGGCGCATTGTAACAACGGCGCCAGCGAGATGGCGGACACACATTTCTGAATTAATATTCGCGGAAGGAAGAAAATTTTTGCAAGTTAATTTTCTTTTGTCTCGAAGCACCGGCACTTGCGTAATGTGAAACCTTCCCGCAACGCTTAATTAAGAATACGGAGAAATCTGCTTATGGAACTAAATTACTCAGACCGGACCTGTACGATGCGAAAGAAATACACTCTGTGCGTTAATTGAAATAAAAATTTTACACGCTCAACGGGTAGGAAGTTGTACGAATATTTTACACGTTATATTTTTTACGTTTCCGATTTCAATCGTTTCGAACGCTTGTTATTACACTTTTCCATAAAATATTAATATTAATTAAATATTAATTAAATATTATAAAATTATTCATCGTATATATAAAAACGTATTCATTTTTAGCGTAATTAATATCCTCTATACATGTTAAATTTTATATCAAAGTTGTAGGAAAAATATTTCATTTCTTTTAAATAACATTATGAACTTATGTCTCTCTGAATTTAAAGCTTATTTTATTGATATTTTAATTAATTTATTGAAATGCATGCCATTAATCCATGATAAAATTAAAATGATCCACAGATATCATCAAATCAGTGAAAGACGAATCAAGGTGAAAATGCCCAGATGCGTACCTAATCCTGGACATTCTTATTGCTTTGGTCATTATTGCTTAATGTCTTACGAATATTTCAATTTTTAATATAAAAAAATATATATGCATATATATGCATATATTGAATATATGCTCAGCAAACACAATGTTATATCTATCATACTTGTTAATTGTAATTTCCTGATCAACAATAAAACTGTTATATGACACACGTGTTATTTACAACTAATAGATATGTTACATGTAATATTGTGTTTGCTGGGTGCATGTATCCTACGTTAAAAATCTAAATATTTGTATTTAAAGATTTAAATAACAAGATTGTCCAAGATTAGATATGTGTTCGGAAATTGGTACTTTTACCTGATCTCTGATTTTTTTATGTTTCACTCACCGCATATCCAGGTAGTCCTACGAGAGCCTACATCTCGAGTATAGAAGCCATCGTTGAAGTTCTCCTCGTCATCCACGATGTCTCGGATGGAAATGCGGAAGTATACTTCGAAGATTTTATCGCAGTAGAATATCGCACGATGACGTTTTCACCACTGCATCACATCGGTCACCGTAATTCTGCGTAACAAAAATTTATTTGACAAGTATTAGTGATGCACTGTGGGATCGCGCAGATAAAATTCTAAATATAAAACGTCAAGTGTATATTCGAAAGTAGAACGTAACTTATGGACAGGAATTTACATGAAAAATCTGGCTGCTTAACCTATCGTCTGACACGGCCATGAATCTTTCGGCAGCAGCCTATTTACACGGTACAGACAGAATTCTTTCAGGCGAAAGATTTCTACGCTCATCCATCATACGTTCGCGTTTACTTTAAATGTCTTTAATGTGTTTTACGGTGTTCGAAATGAATCAATTTTTCCACGCTCTTATTCGCGCGTGTTTGCGCGATCGTCATAAATAACGTCTTTTTCCAGGAGACAACTAGTCGAATAGAATCTTAAGTTCGCTCATATAATCAAGATTCAGCGTCACGTATACGTTTCTAACGTCATATTTGGTCTTTGTAGCTGCGCTGTTGAACTGATGCAATAAGTTGGAGTGAGAAAAATATACTTGTCTCACTCTAACTTATTGCACCGGTTCAGCAGTGCAGTTACGAAGAATATACTGATTATTTATTTGTCCCTCTGATTATTCCACTATATTTCTAATCCCCGATTAACAAATCCGACGATTCTATTGTTACTTGAGTGAGTCAATGGAAGTAACAAATGTTAAAGACGCTGACTCGATATGTTGCGACAATCACGGGTTTGCATACACTGAGAAAAGAGAAGATTACTCCCTAATAATTTATGTACTTACGATACGTCCTGACGATCGCACATCGCTACTTTTAACATTCCTATACTTATTTCCACACGAGACACACTTTTGCCAAACAAAAAACCCGCGAAATACGGAGCGATGTTGATCGATGTGTCAATGGCAGTCGTTCGATGCAAAAGAACCTAAAATGGCGGTACAATTGATAATCGCGCCGCGACGTGAACGTTGTCGCACTCCTACCACGATGCCCTCTGCAGATTCGATTACACCATTTGATAGATCGATTAGATCGAATTACTAGAAATTTTCGACTAACCACATTCGTCAATGATCACATGTTTCTCGTGACTCTTAATAACACGTTCCTGTTTTCTGCATTAATCAATAGTCATAAGAAAGTCATGAATCATTCATGTATAGTTAAATACGAATGCGGCTGGGGTTGAAAATTTTTAGTAACTGTTTATTGATGGTAAGACATATATATACGCGGCACTATATGCGTTTGTCGGCTATGTTTTCATTTTTCATACACTCATGTCGAGGGTAGTAAATTGTGTTGGGAGTAATTTTCCGAAATGATCACCCGTCGGAATTAAACTACGGATTCAAGCTCGTATTAAACTGCGTATAAAGTTATATAATCGTAATAACGTTTCCCAATATATTTTCACAGAGCATGTCAATATTTTTGAATGCGCGAAATTTTGCTAAAATTTAGCAGAGATGAATGTATCGAAATAATTTTGTCGAAATTCGCAGAGTTTTCTCCCTCCTTCTCTCTCTCTCTCTCTCTCTCTCTCTCTCTCTCTCTCTCTCTCTCTCTCTGTCTCTCTGGTGGTATACCATCGAATAATGATTTTTATATCGATATACGTTGCGATATATAATACAGAAATATAATATAACGCGAGTACTCGAGGTAAATTATTACTAACGCACTAACCACGGGCAAACATACTCCGCCGACACTATTACTTACTTTAAAATACGTCAGCGCACGTGGAGAGCTTACGAGATGGTTCCCTCATTTGGGGTGGCCTCCACGGAGAGCAGATTATAAAGGATTATTTTCCAACGTTAAATGAATTCGCCGGCGGTGAGTGCCACGGTAAAATCTGCTAATGGATGCTGCAAACCACCGCGTACGCGATAGATATAAAATGTATTATCTGTCAATCACGAAAGAATTGCAAATGCTACTACCGTCCGATGTAGCATCCAACGATAATTTAATTAAGTCACATCATTTGTGCACCATTAAATTGTCCTCGTGTCTTTGTGTAAACGCGACTGCAACAGACGCCACAATGTCAAACGACATATCACTTCGCACATTCCGTTTTCAAATTTTGCAACCCGTGCGAAGTAATGCTGATTCAAAATTAGCCATCTGATAATTAAGTACACTTGAGATAGATATATCACGAAAATTGCAATTGCAGTAAAATCGCACTAAAAGTGTACAGTTTTTTCCAGATGTAAGCGTCCTCGTGCACTCGACGGTCGAGAGAACTCCGGAGTACGCATATGAAATAGTTTAATACAATTTCAAAAAAATCCTGCGTGTATAATAAAGTGCTCACCTGTCTATTCAACATTTCTCATTCAGATATCGACGTGAAACGCGCGCTCGTTCGGCCCAGACTCGTCCCACGTTCCCATCCGACTGCCGCATTTTCAGATTTTCCATCTGCCGTCACGCGCATTACGCGGCTCCCGCGAAAAATACCTCGCCGCAAGTCGCGACGGTTTATGCGGGATTAGCGCGGGCGGCACGGAGTTCCTCCTGTTCCGCGGAATAATTCGGAAAAAGTCCCGCTGACGAGCCCGCGCGGGATTTATTCCGGCGGCAGTCGCGGACCGCAAGAGGGAATGCGTTATCAGCGTAGGATGGCGCCGGGAGGAGAGCGGGCGACGCGGCGGGAAGAAAAAAGTTGACCCGATGCAGTCGGACTCGCGGCGTAAAATACTAACGAGCGCGGCGGAGTGCCGCGTTCGCGTGCACATGCACGTGCATACGTACAGTCAGAGGCGAATGTACCTGGTTCGCTCTTGAGCAGAGTTGCGCCGAGAATCCGGGTTAACTAACATCGGATTAGCGACTCGCTGCCTCTTTCTGGATTACAATATTACGTAGAAGATAGGCAGCGACGGGGAATTAGATAAACCAGGAGTCGTGCAAAACGACATCGAAACACCCGACTGTAATCGGCCCGAATGAATCAGAGAAGGTGATGAGGTGAGAAGAAATATGTAAACAATTTTACCGTTTAAAAGGATCACGCAGCCTCGACAGAGAATAAACAAAGCATTATAAATAAATCTCAGTAAATCTCGAACTACTTGGCGTACTCGAGTCCACGTAAGATAAACAGTTTTCATATATCGAGTATTTTAGTATTTATTGTAAGAAATAATAGTTTCTCGCAACTTACGGATGCCGATGATGCTTATCACCTTTTATTAAAGATATTTTATTCTTGCAGCTGATAAAGTATCTCCCTCTCTCTCCCCTTGCATGACTCAAGAGAGGTTTAAATAAAAACACGTCCTTGCAATGCATTCACTTTGGTCGATTCATCCGGGATGATCGTCAAGAGCGTGCCGTGTAAATTCGCCTTAAGGCATCGCGGGAATAATTAACAGCCGCTTCGGCCGCCAAAGGGAATCGGCAAGCGCGGGGTTACGGTGGCCGGGCCTGCGCAAGAAACACGCTGCAGACGACCTGTCGACGAACAATCGAATTATCAGGCGGTTGCGAGCGCAACGAGGGCCATTTTTCCGCTTCGTTTTTCCGAGGCCCGAGGGCTCGCGAAAGTTTCAGTACACGCGTACAACCCTTCTACTCCGTGCAACGCCCCCACCCCGGTACGCGGTCGATCCCGACTGCGCGGCAATGCGAATCACGGTTGCACCGAAAAACCGGAAAACACGGCTTCATTAATCTAACAAGACTGATACGCGGAACATATCTCCCGGCGGTGGCATAATGGCCAGCAGGGCCGGCTGATAGCGAGTGCAACGCTGGCGTATCCGAAATTTTGAACGGGACGCGTACAGTATGATTATGCGTAGCGTGCGTCGCAAGGTTCGTGAAATTTATTCGGGTGCGGCGACAAGAGATACACGGGACGATCCCCGGACCTGACCGAAAGAATCGCAGCTACCACAAACGACGAGCTGAGGATTATTCGAGAGTATCCGAGAGCTGTTCAAGTACCTTTTCCGATAAACGTTGCGAGAATTTCAGTGTAGATGACAATATCTAGTTGCTAAAATGCTATTCGACGAAATAGATTCACGATTACGTGGATTTAGACTCGTACGGCGGGACAGCTATTATTTATTACCTTTTACAGTTTCGCATCAGATTGCGGCGGCATATAAAGGCCGGCCCTAATGAGCATGTTACTTCGAAAACTCGGAAACCTCTCAGTCGGGCCGCGAATGTAGTTCTATGTGTAAAATGATAATGGCCGAGAAACTTTCAGCCACGCTAATGCGATAATGAATTAAATTACGAGAATGGGTTGAGGCGCCATGTCTACCGTGTTAGGTAATTACTCGCTTTTTCTATCATATTGTATTCCAACGTTGTATCAAAACCCGCGGCGGGATTTTGTGTGTACGACGTATGAAAATCCGGCGCTCACTGGCTCGCGCGATCTCTTTCTCTCTCCCTCGCTCCCCCCACACCCCCCGTTCCACCCTCCCACGAGCTACACATCGGACATAAACGTGTGTTTGCATCCAAGCAGCGCAGCGTAACACGTCAATGCTCTCTAGTAAATGTAAGCCGGTACTAGTGATCGACCTTCAATTACATTATTCTCGTGTAATTAGCAACCCTTGTGACGGGATAACGTCAATATTACGGGTCGGTACCTCCGTCAATATTAAACAAGTTGCCCGCCATTGATGTTGCCCGGAATTAATTAAAAGTACGCGAAAAGAGTCTTCCGTTTTTAATTAAAACTTGCTACATTGCCTGTTGTAACAATACGCGCACACGTTTGGCCGGGTATGCGTCTCTGATATCGCATTATTTCAATTAACATTCATAACGTAAAATAGAGTTTCTTCGTATCTGTGTTACTTCGTAACATAATAATGCAAATGGAAAAGAACAGATATACCATATGTACCTAACCGATGCATATTTATTTTATCTCAGGTGAAAAAATCGAAGGAGCGATAGTCGAGAAATAAGCAAATAATCGAAAGCTAAAATAAAAAATTGACTTACTCACCAAGCCGTTTGTTACAAAATTGCCATTTTATTGTTCATTGAGCTGCCCCGAGTACTCGTTTATCGCTACAGTTATTTACACAGTTCATGCAGACTTAGTGAACGCTCACATGACACTCACGTATTGCTCGATCATAATACGATTCGAATCGATCGGAAAGACGCGACCGAATGTGATTCTGCTGGTTAACGAATGCGATACTTGACGGCCACTTGTCACCGTTACTGTTTCGTTACCGTTTCATACCGCGCGTCACGAAAATGAACTAATATCGTCACGTACCGACGTGAAAATGCCGCGACGTATAAAATTTGAGTTGAACTTCAATCATGCCTGATCCATGATGGACTAATCGTCTCTCATTCATAAACGCTATACATACATAGCTGTACATAGACTCTACTTTTTCCTTCTCTGGCTTAGCGCATTGTTCGTATGTGTTTACAAGATCACGAGCGGAGAACGAGAATCGAAACGAGTAGATGATCGCATATGAAGGCTGAGAATAACAGAAAACGAATAACTCACCCATCATTTTGCCGCCAACGGCGTTGGCTTTCCTCCTTCCCACCCACTGTGTTGTTCCGAATCTGCCTCGCGTTCGTCGCATTTAGAAACCTCTCAACTCCCGCAGGATGCTAGCTCATCCTCGCTCATTGTACGTCAGTCGGTCAGCAAAACGCGGCCGAACGAGATCCGCGGGATAACAAATGTGATATACTACGACAATCACTCCTTACTTTACGTGTCGTCCCATAACGTCCGTCAAACTGATCGAAAGTGTCGCTAGATATCGGCGCGAAGTTGCTGCGGCGTCCTTTATAAGCCCATCGTGATTGGCTTGTAATTGACCAATCGTCAGCTGTAAACGCCACACATAAATAAACTATACTTTAGCTATACTTTCTATATTCTCCTTGCTCTTTATCCTACACTCCACTTACTTCACTTTCTCCCCCGTTGTCTTAGCACATCACTCGCGTATGTTCACAAAATCGTGAGTGAAAGAGCAAGAGCCGAAACGAGCCGATGGTCGAAAGCTGAAAATGACAGAAACCGAATAACTCACTGCTTCGTCGACAACGGCATCGGCCTCCCTTTTCCCTGGCTACTGCCAGACACTCACGTATCGTCGCATACAGACATCTGGACTTTTGTAGGATGTTTGTTTTCACTCATATGATCGTCGAACGTTTCACAATCGAGAAAATATGGTCCAACGCGATCCGCAGACCAACAACGCGATAGTACGGCGATCCCTCGTTATCTTACGTATCGTCCCATAATGCTCATCGCGAAACTGATCGAAAGTGTCGCTACGTATCGGCGAGAGTCTGAGGTAGCGATCAAAGAGGCCTGTGATTGGTCATCAACATAAGCGCTTCACATAAATGGACTATTATTTGGTCTGTTCTTTTCGGCTACACTGCTGAACTGGTGCAATAAGTTAAAGAGAGACAAGTATATCTTTTCTCACTCTAACTTATTGCACCAGTTCAGCAGTGCAGCCGAAAAGAACAGACTAATTCTTTAGCTCCGCTTTTTCATCTTTCTAGTGACTTTCCTTCCACTCTCAGTACGTGCATCGTCCTGTTTAGAGGCAGCAGTTTTCGTAGGACAAGGGTGAAAAAGACGAGCCTACATACGCTGCAATCTCGATATGACGTTCCCGAGGAGCGAGATCGCAAATGGAAGAACGAAAACCGAATCGAGCGGATGATCGGGGAAGCTGAAGGTAACAGAAATTGAATAACTCACGATTTATCGCCGAGGTCGTTGGTCCCATCTCTCCCCTCACCTCCCCTCTTTCCTTTGACTACTACGGTGCCCTTGACGTTCACGTATTGTTGTATTTAGACATTTCTCGACATTTGCTGGATATTCACGCTCGTGTTCGCTCGTTGTACGACACGAATCGATCGAACGTAATATTCGGCGATCGCTCGGCACTGTGTAACACGTTGCAGGAATGCCATTTGCGCGGGAAGGAGCAAGTTACAATCATGGCGGCATAATTCAAAATTTTCGTACGCGCAGCATTACGTGTGGTAAGTTGTTGAAAGATATGACTCATGAAATGATACATTGCGGCCGCGAAGTAATTGTATCGCTAATCATATTTGTTCAAACAGCTTTCAAACAGCGTGTGATTAGAATGAAGAGGACAAATCTACGTATACCTTTATCCGAATACAACTCTTTCAAAGAGTAACGTCGTAATTGAAGGAGTGAGAAACGAAGCAGGATTAGAAATTTAAAGTAAGAAAGAAATGTCGAATATCCTATCAAAAACTGTATGGTCTAAAGTCTATATTAATAGTTGTCACTTAAGATTTATTTTATGTGAAATACTCAGATTTTTATTCATAGATCCCAGTTTTTCAGTTGAATTGTATGATATATACGACATTATATCCGTAATCTCGATTCAACTGAAAAACTTTTATCTAACTCTGAACTCAAATCTAAGTATCTTATTTGGGAGGAATTTCAAGGAATTTCAATTTTAACGATTATTAATAGGGTCCTAAAAGAATATACTAAGAGATCGCAGGGACAATGCCTTCTTTATGTTGTATCATTTTATTTTATTGACAGGAAATCTTTTCTCTTTGATAAAAAAGGATTATGTGTATAGAGCAATTAAATTAATATATCCACACTGAGCTAATATACTCAAATTAACATTTATTGTCTCATTTATAGGCAATGATGTAATAATTTTGTAACAATTTTAAAGTCTTGAGTTTTAACAGCATTTTTTATAATTTTATTTGAATTTTATAATATTGAATATTATAATAGTCTCATGTAAAAAGTACAATATGATTATTTTGATAAAAATAGTATTTTCTTCTAACATGTAAAAACACGATACTCAACAAAATTTTGTGCTTTTTATTCATGAAAACTATTTTTGAACAGTAAGAATGTCTTTTTTTCTATTCAATCATATAAAAATTGCATATTTTCTTTACTGAAAAATCAAAGAGCACTCTTTATATTATATCATTTTATTTGATTAACTTACCCCTTTGACAAAGAAGGATTATGTATATAGGACAAATAAATTAGTATATCTACTTAAAACTAATATATTCAAATAACATTTATTGTCTTATATATAGGTAACGATGTAATAATTTTGTAACAATTTTAAAATCTTGAATTTCAAGACTTTAAAACAATTTTGCGTTTTACAATTTTGTTTAAATATTATAAGTCTCATATAAAAGAAATACGATATGATTATTTTGATAAAAATAATATTTTTTTCTGACATGTAAAAACATCATCCTCTCAAAAACATCCTCTCAAATAAAATTTTGTACTTTTTATTCACGAAAACTATTTTTGAACAGTAAGAATATGTTTTTTTTCTATTTAATCATATGAAATATATTGATGCAAATAACTTACTCTTCATTTGACGCTATGTAAATTTTAAAGCTTACATTAAAAAGTAAAGATATTTTCAAAATAAAAATGTTCTTTTCTATTTAGGTAATAATTTTTATGGATTTTCAGTTTAGATACAACAGCTATCATGTGATGAAGATAAAGAGGATAAATCTAAGTACATCTTTATCTGAATAAGACGTTCTTGAAGAGCAATATCATAATTAAAGGAGCGAGGATCAAGACAAATAGATGATTGGAATTTAAAAGTAAGAAACGTCAAATATCTTATAAAAAACTACATATTTTTTTTATTAAAAGATCACAGAAACTGTGCACTCTTTATATTATTTTATTTGATTAACGGAAAATCATATTTCTTTGACGAAAAAGGGTTATATATAAGTAATCATTTATATGGATGTTCGATTTAGATGCAACAGCTATCGTGTGATGAGGATAAGAAGGACAAACCTACGTACGCCTTACTCGAATACGACGTCTTCACAAAGTAACATCGCAATTGAAGGAGCAAGGACCGAAACGAGCAAACTATTGGAAACTAAAGGTAATAAACGTCGAATGCCTTATAAAAAAATTGAATGTTTTCTTTGCTAAAAGTTTGTAGGGACTGATTAACACAAAAAATCTTTCCTCTTTGACGAGAAAGAGTTATGTAGTAAAAATGATTGTATAAAAGCAGCTAACTTGCGCGAGTGCACACGGTATTTGAAACTTTGGAACTTTTTCAAGCAAGGAGGAAATGAAAATCGAAGGAAATAAGTCGGGAACACGATTCGCTCGATTCTCGTTGTTCGGCTCACGACTTGACCTTTTTACGGCGAAACAATAGATTTTGAGTAGCGCCATTTCCGATATTCCACGACGGATCCTTCTATCCCATATCGAATCCGAAAGGGTTTACCTTTCCTCGTAGTATATCGGAAGGGTTTACCCTCGGTTCGTGGCGCACCGAAATTGACTCGTTCCAAGGGATTAAACGTACGCCCCGTTATGCCCAGAAACCGTACGTATTCCATCCAGGGAAATTCGCGGCTTCTCTCGTCGTCGAACGGATTCGTTGGCCTCGAAGTAAGCGGCCAACAACCAGCGTACACGTATATACTTGAATACTTATACAGATACAGCGTGTCTTCGCTCAACCGCATTTCCATTTGCAAGCAGATTTCGTAAGAGCAAGAGAAAACCGATAATGTCCGAGTTTCTCTCATATATCGAAAATTTTACTTTTATTTCAAGTATTCGTATATATGGGAAAAACGATATGGTCCACGCATAAATCTGATTGTGCTAACCAGATTGAATCTCTTTGGCACAACCAGATTTTTATACGATACCTAATCATACTGTTTTTCCTTTATACATTTACATGATGTCTCAAAATACGATATTGGAAGAAAGTGTTCGATAAGACGAATCAATGTATGTCCATGAACGTAATCCATAAGTGTGATTCGCAAGATACATTGCTCATCTAATGTATCGCTGGCATGAATCCATGATCATCTGGTATCGCGAGCTGTTAACTAAATGTAACTATTAAGCATTTCGACGATCAAGCAACGATCGTGTTGCTCGACCGGCCGTTTAGTACAACGTGAGATCTCGCTTCTGCTTTTCACCTCGCTCATTCATCAACCACGAAAAGAGCTTCGCGTGCGTGGTTTCGCTCGCGTGCAGCTCCGAGAATCGCGGGCTCGTGTAGACGGTGAAGCACTTTTGCGGTAAAATACGCAGAATTGTTTATAAAAAGGGGCATTTTTTACTGCGCCATTCAGAAGCTATTATAAAGCAAATGTTGTTGCCGCAGTGACGCTGACGTTACTTTAACGAGGACCTTTTTACCTCTAAGATATCCGGCTTCTCCAATTCGTAAATTCAACGCGTTTAAATGCCTAGCGATATAAACGCAAGAATATTATTCGCGCATTATTATCACCTCATTCGCTGGAAGTAATCCTTATTATACGTATGCGCACATCGCATTGTAAAATTATGAATGACGAGCATGAATAATTCTATTATGTTATTACCGTTGCCATTATAATTCTTATCATCGTTGCATTATTAGTATTATTATGTACCGATGTTACACGTATCATCTAGTATCGTGAGTTACACAAGTCATTAATAATCCACATGAATTCAACTGTGCAGTGTGTCATTTTAAAATTAACATTTAATTGTAATTCGGTTTAGAAATGTTTAATACACATCCAATCACATGTTGACATCGTGTTTATTTTATGCGCGCCATTCTGCACGCGCGGTGATTGTTGGCAATAACTCAGAACAAATGAATCTCAAATCAAGACGCTAGTCACGAATAGCTTGGCTGAGAGATTGAGCAAAGCGATCGCTTGAGATGACAAATTCTCGAGATCGCCGTTACGGCTATCGACTTTTTGCGCGAGTATACGCTGAAGTACAAGGAAAGACCGAGGTTACGGTTACGAAGAAAGTTCACGGCAACCTGCAGACACGACAGAAAACTAAAGAAAGAAAAGGGACAGAGGGTGGTAGGATGGAAAACGACCATTAAAATCTGTTTGCTTAGGACAGCGGAACAACCGGAGACAGGCTTTCGATTTATTCCGACATCTTGCCGAATCTGCTGGGATATTACAAACGCTTAGATTACTCCCCACGGCCACCCGATGATCCTCTTACAGTTTCGACTTCATTAGGTTGCGATCACGCGGCGGTAGGCGCCGATTAAATATAGACGCGGCGCGGGGGCGCGCGCACATTGTAAGCCGCTTACGGTTGCGACTACACGTGCATTTTAATGTAACACCATCGTCGGTCGGCGTGTCATTAACGATTGTAAAGTAATCGGTTCGCGCGCGCGAATTCGCAACCGCCGCGGCACAACGAACATGTTTCGCAGCATTTCGTCGTGTGTAAGAGCGTATCGATCGATATTGATGACGCGTGCACACGCATACACACACACACGTCCGCGCGCGCGACGCGAATTACGGATATACGAAATATTCCATAAACGTAATTCCAAATTAATTGCGCTGGGTGGACTTAAGCCTGCCAAACACATCATTTTTTATTGATTCGATTCGTCGAAAGGGAAACTCATGAAAAACATTCAGATAATCATCATGTGTATGTCATTCTGTGGTTTTTGTGGGGTATAGAATTTCCCCTGTATCTCGCATTTACGTACGGATGAATAGGGAAAACCGACACTTTCGTATCGATTTGCTATTGTATTTCTTTAGTTTTCCAAAACTGCTCATGTAGATTTAAGAATTCTTTTTTTAATCATATCTTTGTTTAATCATTTAACGCATCTACGATTATCTCTGTTTAAAAGACACAAATTATTGCTCGATGGTGCTTTACATTATAAATAAATTTTCACTAGTTTCTTACGAGCTATGTGCTTGTCGATCTCTTGATAAAATTTTCTGAAAGTCTGTAATCGAATGAATTTATAGTCCGGATTTGTATAAAAAATCTCATTTTGCAAAAACTACCATAGCGCGAAGATTTTGCGAATACACCCGAATTCTTTCTCTCCTTTTCTCCTTGTATACCCGTGTATCTTCACGTTCTGTAACCATCGACACTTTTCTCGCTCAGGTGCATTATATACCTATCTGTTTAAGCGAAAAACCTCTTTACCACATATTGCGCTACGTGCTGCCAGCTTGCGCTCAGGAATTTCAGTCACCGATAGTCTTAAACGTGTATATCGCTGTTTGCACGGAAAACGTATAAAATGATAGAACGCGAATATACGCGAAGCATAACGTGTCAATATAACGGTGCATCATAGCGCATGTGTAACGGTGGATACGTCTGCTCTCAATATTGATTGAAAGGACGATCGCATATCTTCGGAAAAACGTCATGCACAATTTTCACGACAGCGACCTTCGCGAGCTTGAAATATAACTTTATCGATTATCTGGTGGCGCAATAACGAGCTGCGAATATCCTCCGCGAATCTTGAGAGGAAGCGTGGACGATAAAACAAAAAGGAAAAAGAAAGGAGAGGCGGGATAAGAATTTCTCTCGGCGAGAGAAACACGAAGGTGTCGTCTCTAGCGACTGCACCGTAGCGACACTCGAGCGTTTCCTTCGAGACGGGAAGATGTCTCGAGAGTCTTACCAAACTCCGACAAATATTTGTAGAGCTTTTGTGCACACGTGCGCTACGCTTATTATTGTTGCCAGCGCCGGAACGAGAGAGATCCACCACACGCCTTAAATCTTGATATTAATCCAACTCTTTCGCCTCACGTTATCTCTAATATGACACCTCCGCGTGAAGTTTCTTCCGTCGTTTCTCGCGCTGTCTTCCGCATCTCAGACGAGGAATTTACACGTTTGTTTGTACGCTATGAATGTTCTCTCAACGCGACTGATTAAAAATAATTAAAAATAATTGAGAAGGAAAACGATAAGACAAATATCGTTTGACTATTCGTCAGTTGCGAAATACGATGGGATCCGAATTCTAATTTGTATCAGTTGAAACGAGCTGAGAGAGAGAAAGAGAGAGAGAAAGAGCGAAATATACTTGTTCTCGAGAACATTTCGACGAATATTTTAAACAATCTCCTCTGTGTTCCCGCATTTCTACCCTCGAGTAGATCGTCAAACAGTCGACAAGTAATTGCGCAAGCAGCACCGTCGTCGTCCGGTAATAGATAGTAAACTGTCGCTCGAAAAGTACCTTTCGGCATGCTTCGAATTCGTCTGCGCGAGAGATCAAGTAATAGCCATTTGCATTCTATCCGTCCCTTCGTTTCTTCCCGCTTCTCTTTCTCTCTTCCCGTCCATACCTTCACTGCGGAATCGTTACACAGAAAGTGTACAGCTCTCCTCTCTTTTCCGATCACGCTTACCCTCACTTATATCTTCTCGGAGAGAACGGACGGAAATTACCTTCGTTATATTATTTTTGCCTCGTGCTATATGACTCCACAATTATTTTACTCGGACGAAAGCTTGGAATTTGTTTCTCTGGTGAATATAAACCAACGCCGAGAAAATGGTAGTGCCGGAAAGATAGCACGATAAAAGTTGCGATCCAGTGAGCGAAGCTGAATTTCACTCGGAACGTATACAACTCAAACGTAAAATGAGATTTATCCGGAACGACGTTCTTGAAACATAGTTTAGTGGCGTATGACAAGTCGACAATTAATATCACAGACGTATACACACGAGAAGTTGCTCAATTACCGGCGAATATTCGTACTTTTGTCACTGAGCACCTCGTTCCATTCGGCATACGCACGTATACGCGAGCCCGAATATCGCGCGGGTGTTGGAGGACTCATCCGCCGAATCGGTGCCGGGGATTGTGAAGTTGTAAATTGGAATGAAATTGCAGTCGCTAATGCGCCGATTTAAATGTAAACGCGCGGAAATGGAGACGTTATAGTCGTCCACAGCAGCGAATCGAATGGCGATCCCATCTTTTTATGAACGACTCTCGCGGCGGAGAGAGATATCTCGCGTTGATGTTGATGTATACTTTTAAAACGGTTACATCGATGCCCGGAGTATGATCTAATGCTCACCATAACACACGCGCGCGCTATCCGAATCGAGATATATTGTCAAAGATAAACGGCGCTCTGCGCGAAAGTTTCCTCGACGGATAAAAATTGAGGCAGTTTTTATTGTTCGTATGTGATTCGCAAATGTAACGTGTGCTATTTGTCTTCTGGCTCGCAATTGGTAATTAAAAAGCGAAGTGTTCAAACTCACTATTTTCAAAAATCTAAAAATCCTCTTCTTGAAAAATATCAAGATAATACAGTACGAATGAAGTAAACGAAATTTCTACGAATGTCTCTTTTCTATTACACATAGCGTTCTCATAACAACTGAAATCTACATAACGGAATCGATCGTAGGCGCGAGCGTGTGTTTTCCTTTTTGTTTCGAGTGATCTTCAAATCGTTTGTATCGTTGGATCCGATCGGTGATTTCCGGAGGCGATACGGCGCGAGGCTATTATGCAAATCGGTAGAAGCTCACTGTGTTTCTCCGAGCGTGCAATAAGCAGTATTATAATGGGTTTTGCGATAAGCGCTCTCGATAAAGCAACTGTTTATACCGAGCAGCCGCGTCGTAACTAATAAATCGTGCATGAGTCAATCGACCAACAGTTCGGACTACGCAATGGTACTTTTCAAGTACGCTCGCAGTCGCGACAAGAAAAATTTCCACATTCTTAGGTCACGTCGAGAATAGTATTCTCACTTCTTATTCCATTTTCTGTGAATAATTGACAATTTTAATTCGCAAACGAGCGTTTACGTATGAATTCGTCACTCGAAGAGAGCTGAGAAGAAAAGAAAATTGCGCCGTTATTTCTCGGTACGAAGAACTAATTTTGATTTTCCGATACAATTTGGCGACGCAATGTTGCAAGATTTGTTATATGTCGCGCAGCCAGGTAGCAATCTATAGAAATCGATTCTATAGAAATTCTGAGCAGCTCCGGCGAACTGCTTTGATCGGGTTAGACCCTCTGCGTAACATCTCGACTTCGCGGTAATAACGGGAGTACGATTTAACTTGGTTAAAGTGCAATTACTCAGCGGTTAACCCGAACTACTCCCTCATCCCTGTTTACTGTGTACTCAAGAAATCAGTAGCTGAGTTTAGTCACCGTGCTCAGAAATCGTGCGCGACGGTTTGTACGTGCATTAATTAATTGACTTCCCCGACTACGAGGCATTTCTATCGAAATTATAAGACGACGGCGTACTGCGATGACGAGAAAACACGTTGACGGAAATACGATCTAAAATAGACGCAGTTTAATTTACATTAATTACAGTCTTAATGTGTATATTAATTACATGCCGCGTCTATATTGCGAAGCGTGTATTAAAACAGAGCGCGAATGCTAAAATTATTCAACGATTCATTATTTGAACGTCAATGTTGATGCCGCTAACAATCATATCTTAATAATGAGACTTTCTTTGCGTAAGACCATCGAGACACTCTCGGCGCTTTTGAACGACGCATCCGACGGTCTCGGCGTCTCCTGCTCGAGTAAAAATGAGACCGGGTCAAATGCGAGAAGTGCGAAGGTAACCACCTCGCGAAATCAGCACTGCGTCGTTGGCACTTCAACGCTCGCACAAGTTGGAGCTTTAGGAAGTTGGTACGATGTGCCGGGTGTACGGAATGCGCTCATCTTTATTAATACGAGGTTGAACCGACGGAGGAGAGTTAGAGAGAAAGAGAGAGAGAGAAGGCGGGAGGGAGGGAGCAAAGAGAGAGAGAGAGAGAGAGAGAGACAGATAGAGTTTTAAGTTAGCCTACCGTAGTAGCTTGGCCAATATTTACGTTTCATTTTGTTGAAGCTCCGCGTCCACGGTCGCTCTCATTCGAGGTTTGATGAAAATGCACGGCAACGTTACAACGTCACGGATGGTCATACCATGTATGGTATCCTCTGTTTGGTCAGTGTCATTCTCTAAATCTGCGTTCCACGTTTACCGGATGAAATCTCTCTACGCTATCTTTCTGCGTATCGATTAAATAGACTCGTCTGAGTCACAGGCGACCGACAATAGCAATCGCGGCGTTGGCATCAACAATTCGCATAAATTTTTCACAACCTTCACAAAGTACAAAGTTTATTTCCGTAGAAATTCGTTACACCTCCGGTTCTCTGTAACCATCGACAGCACTGTGTCTCGTGTAATAAAATTTTACGAAGTCTCTATTTGGCTTCGTCAACTCGGAGTCCGATTTGCTGTGCACACAACAGACGCCTCAATTAATATACGAAAGTACATTTCCCGTTGCTGCGCTCTTTAGCAGCGGAATATTGCTCGTCTGACGATACCAGCTCGCGCATCGTAGTCCGAGACGCGCCCAAGACGGAGTTCTTTTCCCAATTAGTGCGTTTATATTAAATTACTCAACGGGCCCGGAGATAATGGCCCGTACTGTAATGAGATTGTCCCGTCGAATGCTCGCCGGTTATATCTAGCGGCAGACAATACCACAATCCCTAACAACGAGACGGTTTGACGGGTTAGAGCTCGTAGAGAGAAGATGCTGTGCATTCGGACAATCTCGTTGCAGAATAACCGGGAGCGACGATCGGTGGACTGGGGCCGAAATTATTGCAAATTTAAGAAGACATCTCAAACGAGATATGTCGCGTTTAACTTCTACTCCAGGTACGAACGAACGACGGCGATTTCATTCGAACATACAGAATATACAGAGCGTATACCTTTATTATCTTTGTAAATAAGCTTCATTGAGATTGTATGAGAACATTCTTTAATCTTTTCGTTATCTCACAATCCTTTTATTAATCTTTTTTACTTGCATAGAATAGAATTTCGATAAAATTTTGAGATTTAGAAGAATTATAAAAGAAAATAATAGTAGAATACTTGCATATCCTCGATTCGTCAGAATTTAACAACCCCTCTATCGCTACTTACTAACCAGGAAAATCATATTTTTGTTGCAGATCTGATACATCTTGGGACCACATCGCGAAGACGACTGTTATTTCTACAGACGTGGATATCGGGCCGGAGAATCGGGCCTAACAGAGTCAGCTTGAAGGTAGAATTATTATGAATTTCCTACATCTTTCCGTTTAATCATCTGCGATCTGATATTGAAACATAATTGTATGATTTGAATCACGATCGCAGAGTGTCAATCTACTATTATCTATCTATACTCATTCGTCAAATCGGATTCATGAATCCAAATAGCGAATTTACTTTTTTGTTCTAGATGTAAAACGGAGAATGGCTGGTCCTGACTGTAAGTCATTTTACTGATTGAAAAAAATTATTTTAGATGGTGGATATGGTAGAATATCGTTGAAATCAATGCGAATTGCTTATAAATTTTTGCATGTTTATATGTTTATGCTGTTGTACAAAATTTATCATTCGAAACAATTAGGGGATCACTTTATCAAATACCACATACTAAATTAGAGATATCAAATAATCCTCTCTTGCGATTTTCAGTATATATGTAATCTTTAATAAAAATAATGTACGCAATTATAATAAGAGATACTTTTTAATCGTTCATATTTAATTTAAGTTGCGATATTATTCTAGAGTATTTATTCGGTACGATCCCTTAATTATTTCGAGTGGTATAATGCGCTTGAAAATTGTGCCAATACATGCTGTGAACTCGAGGTTTATTTCGCTCACACGAATCTTCGCGATCGCCGTGGTTATCAAATTATTTACGTTTTTTTTGCGTCGCGATTGTGTTTTCTAAAGATGGGGTTTCGTAAAATTTAATTCGCGACAATATCGCGGAGACAAGCTTCGATAATTACGAAGCTATCATATGTGAGAATCTCACGTTATTCTATAATAGATTACTTCATCCGCGCTTCGTTGATCATTTTTGCGATCGGTTTCCAATTGACGATTTTGTAGATACACTTGCGCGTTGCGATTGCTTTGGAAATTATGATTGATATCTTCTATTATAGATTTATTATATGTGCGCAATTCCCTCTCGCACACCACAAATGTGTTAAATCGTCACAAATTCGCTGAAGACTGCGACATTCAAAAATCGTGATTTCCTCTACACGATTTGCAATTATATTCATGAAATGTCAGAATTTACTATGTCAATAAATTCATCCATTAAACGAGCCCGTAAATTCTAATTTCGATTTAATTTGTCGAGTTCGTAGATTTTATTTCTTAAAATGAATATAAATCTTTCGTTAGTATTGTCGAAATGTTCGTTAATAAATTGAATATCGCTGCCTAAATATATAAATATTGGTGAATATCGTATCGCGAGTGCATTGTGCTCAACGTGATGACGCAATAGAAGGCTTCAGGATGCAGAGGGAAATGACAATTTCATCAGTGGACCTAGCTAGGTATCGGTGGACCTGCTTGGATATCGACGTCAACGTCGTGGATGTCAACGCACAATGGTGAGCGTACTATTCAGCGTTTACAAAGAGTCATTTTATAAAATAATGCATGCCGCAAATTCGCATTGATTCCTAACGAAAATAGTTGTACATTGCTCTTTTGATTTACGATTATTTCAATGATTTTACGTTTCACATCATAATATTTTATGACATATTTCTTGTATTTGAATATAGAAACATTATTATATGATAATTTCAAAACACCTCACATGTACATCGTTAATTCAGCGGAAAGTTCTGCTACACAAGAAAAAAGAATGGTTGTGTTAACCAAAAACATATAACTTTTCTTTCTGGCTTCAACAATCAATTCTTAGTTACGTTGACGTATGCGACATTATATATCAGCACGATTGCTACGATTGCTTGGAAACAATTTTTGAGGCGACAAATTAATAGATCATTTCAATGGTCGCATCTTATTTTGTCTTTCTCTAATCCGTCCTTTATAAATATATAAATATCAGAATGGGAGTTTTAAAATCACGAGGCGCAATTTATCATAAAATCAGCTGAGCACTTATTATATAGAAAACAAAAATTTTTTTTAGACAATCGTCAATCGATTTATAAATGTATCAAATACATTCCGATATATGCGACAGATCCTGTAATTATAAAAACGGGAAGTTTTCGTCATGTTGTTTATCTGCATTAATTATTTAATATTTTTCTACATCATATATTCTCTCTGCAATTGACTAAGTTACATAATTAACACATTGCTCATCGAAGTTAAAAAGAAACAAAAAGATTAACTCCAGGTGGAATATATTGAGCTAATCAAATATTGAATAATTTTTGATAAAGTGCTTCAATCTGTATAATTTAATATCTCGAGATATTAAGCTATATTGATCGCTCCAATATCGAGGATTTGTAGCATTAATATAGAATCAAAATTTCACTCGAGAGTATTCACGGGTTTTCTAGCGAACGAAAAAGTAGTAGTGATAAAGAATTAATTAAAAAGAGTTACGAATATCCACGATAAAGCGACGTAATTGATATACGAGGAGAATGGCCGTTGCCAACGCAAAATCAGAAATTATGAAACTACCTCGACCGAGATGGTCAGCCAGGAAGACCGATTATCAAAGAATCTCGGTCGGCCTGAATTCGTAATTCTGTAAAGGTAACCGTAACCGCCCGTATTTAGGAAGCAACGCGAGCAGAGTCGGGTTAAATTATGAGCGGGGACCCGCTGCAGCTGCGATTTACGATGACCGAGTTGTTTGGCGAATGCGTAATGCGTTCGCATGGTGATTCAATGCTCGCCTGGCCGTTTGTGCATTAACGTACGTACGTGCGTGCGTGCGACTACGCAGCGCCGACGATGTAGTGATTTTCGTCCTCAACGCGGCGCGCGATCGTCAAATTGTAAATCTCCCTTCGGCGTTCCAATTTGGTAGGTTTCCGTTTCATAAAACGAACGGCAGAAAATGCGGACGGCGCGCAAAAACAGCAGTGCAACATCCGAGTCGTACTCTCTTTCGCAAATCAACGTTAAATCGCTAAATCAGCGCGGCAGGAAATTAATTCGCGTCACACTCCACGTGATTATCGTCATCTTGCCTGCTAGAGGTCAAGTGCCCCAAGATTTCTTAACATATTTAATATGAATTTTTTAGCACGCGCATACATGGAATATAACAGATAATTTTCTGGAATAGACGTTTAATCTCGAATACCGAGCAAGCTAAAGCTCTGCATAGCGAAACTTCAATTGTTGAAGAACGTGGTTAAAAAAGAAATGTTTGTTATATCAGCAATGTTCCATCGGTCTCACGTCAGATGCGACGTCGATACGGAATGAAATAAAGGCGAAATTTTGCCACCGCTGCGTAGAAATCCCGTAAGTCAGACGTTACGAATAAATATTACCGCTTGATAGATGCAGTAGGACGCGGTGAATTACTGTTTAGCGTGGCAGACGCGAGAGCAGTCTATAAGAGAAAATACTGCTATTGGTCGCTGCAGAAATAGAGCTTTTACTATCGGCCGTGTACCAGTAAAGAAGCTTCGGGTATTTCACGTTACTGCCTATGAAAACCTAATCCATGACGATAAAGCGCCGTCGCGCAATATGTTACTGTCGCGGAGTCCGAGCCTCGATACCTATATTACAGTTGTATTTCTCGCGCCGCGTGACAGTGAACGAGTGATATAAATGGAAACGTTGGAAACTAATTTCTAGACCGTGCAATTGCGTGCAATTCCATAATTTCACCGTGTGCACACCTATATTAATGACATACAGATACTTTCGCCATGCATCGTTGCGCGCGGCGCCGATATAAAGTTAGTTATTTTATTTCAGTCGACACAGTCGCAGTAATAACTCGTAGAAGTGCATTAATATCGGACGCGATAAAAATTACTCGTAAATAATATCTCATTATGCCACGTTACATATTAATCGAATCAATACATCGCGAACGTTCGAAAACAACCGGCGAACTAATTTTAGACTCATCTCGTGCGAGCGAAGAATTCAGTCTTAAATTATTCGACAACAGATGAAACTAAAAGTGCAAAAAAGCAGCAGCACGGATTCGATTTGATTTTAATTGTCGATGTGTTAATTCGTAAATTCATCGATCAATTTTCTCCGAAGAATCGTCTTTCCTCCGCGACTCGTCGATCACGACGCGAATGATGACTAGCGTCGAGCGACGTTGACGCAACCGTCGTCTCCAATTTACGCTAATGATAAGAATGTCGCGGCGATCGATAGTATCGTCTCGCACGCCCGGGTCGAGTTCGGAGTGCGCGCAACGTCGATGTACAAACTGCGAGGAACGGCGAGTCCACGTGATCATCGGCGAGAGAGCATTGTTGTAAGTGGCGAAGACGCTAGGCGAGGGGAAACGAGCAAGGAAAGGCATTGTAGGCCGCGATTTATTTCCGCCTTTGTCTCTAACCAGCTCCCGAGGGACTGCGCCGAGCGATACCGGGAAATGAGAGGATTGTTTGCGCCATTGGCTCAAGGTGGTCGACTTCTCCTCGGGACTTACGTACTGTATATACGTGTGCTCGCGCGCAAACCGGTATAGCACACCGTCTCGAGGGGGTGGCCTCGTCTCGCTCGGCCTTCGCCATCGAAAGTAGTAGTGGATATATTTAGGCTGCCGGGAGCGCTCTTGCTATTCCGATACCGAGTCCACACGAGAATCCCGGCGTACATCGCCTCTATCGGCGAAGAAACCCATGTGCACAGGATTACTTTGAAAGCGGGGAGAACGCGTCACCGCGGGCGGGGAGGAACGGTCGGCCGAACGCTTCTCGAGATCGGAACTTGCGACGAAATCCGTAAAGTCGGCGTTTCCCTTCCGCTACGATTGGATGCAAATGCGCGAACGTGCTCGAGATTACGCCCGATTCGCGTTAGGAGACAAGCACATTCTCCGCATCCGGAGAGCACGCGACGATTTGAGTATGTGTGTGTGGGGGGGGGGGGGAGG
>NW_022639597.1:665333-666455 GCF_010583005.1 Odontomachus brunneus
AGTGCGATCGAGCGTTGTTTTTACTGTGACACGTCACGCGAACCTCCGGTCTCATTTCTGGACTTTTCGCCTACTTGCTGCCGCGCGTAACAGTTGCTCGGCTCAAGAACTCGAAAATTTGTGGGACAAGGAGGGGATAGAAGACATATTCTATAACTCGGAATATAAATCACATTACGGAGATTCATGATCCGGCGTGTTCAAGCGCGCCAATAACATCGCTCCGCTATTATAGCGTGGCAATTACAGAACTTACGCACCAGTCTAATATATTGCGGGGTGCGACTTAAGAATTCGGAGCGCCGCATCCTCCCGACCCGTTCGGGGCAAAACTATCTGCGCGGTCCACGGCGAAACTCCCACACCCCGAGCCGAGCCTCTCACGCCGGAACTTTCTCAAGACTGGTAAACTACCCGAAGATAAACGAGCACCGCGTAAACTACAAGGGGAGACGCTCTACGGGGGTGCACGTACGGCGCGACGCGATGCGACGCGACGCGGCGGGTGCTCAGAGTTACTGTTGGAGAAAGAAAGAGGATACGAACGATGGGAAAAGACGTGCAAATGTGGAGAGAACGACGGCGGAAAGGCAAGGGGAAAGAAGTACGAAGCTCTGTAACAAGATCAAAATCGAGAAACGTGGAATTAAACTCGGACATGAGCTTCGTTTGGAAGGGTAACCGAGTAGAATTGAACGAACACACGGGAAGAGTAATTATCTATAAGCTAAAGGTTTCTTTCCACCAACATACATCAAATAATCTTGTACAA
The DNA here is from genome assembly GCF_010583005.1 of Odontomachus brunneus. Taxonomy (NCBI): domain Eukaryota; kingdom Metazoa; phylum Arthropoda; class Insecta; order Hymenoptera; family Formicidae; genus Odontomachus; species Odontomachus brunneus. The sequence continues at coordinate 666,106 of NW_022639597.1, forward strand.
AAGCAAACGGCAAAAGGACACATTCTACGCTTTCTTCCGGAGAAAATGTATTTTCGTATGTGAAATTTTGCAACTTAACAAATAGAACATTTTGCAACAAAACAAATGGGAACTTACGGGGTGTGCATGCACGCAGAACGGATAAAATAAGAATATCGGGAAAAGTAACAAAAAAAGAGAAAAAAGAATTCAAATAAAGAAGACTAGATTGTATACAACATGACCTGCGGAGCAATCTGGGAAAAAGACAATTCCGCGCGCAACAAGAGCGAGTGGAAATTGTAAAATTGTCCCGCAGTCGCATATATATATATATATGTATATATATATATATATATATATATATATAT
>NW_022639597.1:666465-668428 GCF_010583005.1 Odontomachus brunneus
ATTCGCAGCCGTATGTCCTCTCTTCTGCAACGGCAGAGACTCTTCCGATAAACAAATCAATCCGTAAAAATTTCGCGAATTTACTTCAAGTAGAGGAGAAACAGGAGTCACAGCGAGAAATGTGTAATTAAAATTAAAGGCGCTGGGCAACGTCGGAAAAGAGGGATATCATGAAAAGACAAATGAACGAAGAAGAGAAAGACGCGGTATTTTCGAACGAGGACAAAGGGGCAGCTAGGTTACGCGGTTTGCGCCGTAAACCGCAACGACTCCTTAACTTCGCGCGACGAAACGTAAAGAATTATCGGCCGCAATAAAACTTATCCTCCCGGTTGTTTAATGACTTCGATAACTGGGCACCTCGTTTCGCGAACGACACCCTTATGTGCGCTCTCGATCTTTCGCCTTCTGCAACGAACGATGCGTCGTCACTCAACTTCTCGAATCATGTTTCGATCGCGCGAATCACGAAGCTTTATAGCTGATAACGCGAGCGCCGCTCTTTTCACTTCTTGGCAGTGCGACGATACCATCACGTCGTAATGCATCAAATGCTTTCCTGATATCTCGAGAGATGTCGAAAAATTATTTTTCGAGAAAAACGTAAAGTCGCATTATATTAGTAAGAAGAGGACGATGAAGATATGAAAAAGAAGGTAAAAATTAAAAAAACAGTTTAAGTACACTGAGGGAAAAATTACCTTAAAATCAACAAATATTTCTTTGATAGGTGCCATTAACATATTTATTTAAATTTAAATTCTCTTTATTAAGCCAAATATTGTTTACTTAAATCAGATAAACAATATTTGATTTAAATAAAGAGAATTTAGATTTATAAGTAAATATGTTAATGGCATCCATCAAAGAAATATTTGTTGATTTTAAGGTAATTTTTCCCTCAATGTAGAACGTTCTTTAATTTCGGATTTCAATTCTCAATATTTCGCGCGTGTGTGTATATGCGTGTGCGAAAGAGAGAGAGAGAGAGAGAGAGAGGGAATTTCCCCTTCGCGTAGAATATAATTAATTAAAGTTGATATCGATTGAGCTTATAGAGAAATCGGGTTTAAATGCGCAACGAGAATCGACATGCCGCTGCGTTTCCGCGTTTCTTCGTCGACACAATCGACCAGGCAGCTGAGATCCGCGCAACTAAAGAGCGCTCATACACCTCTTTAGGACGTACTGCCTAGGAAATGGGTCACTATTTATGTCGCCTGCATAGAGACAAGAGGCAAACATCGAGTCACGTCCGGCGTCGACGTCGCCGACGTCGCCGACGGCTTTTTTCATGCGCGTCGCACGGCTTTGTGCGCCTATCACGCCGTTACACAACGGCTCTTATGCACGCGCACGTTGCAACGTTATACATGCACCTTTTATTGCACTTTAACACAGCGAGAGATTTCAGCTAAGGCCCGATGTACCGCGCCGGTCCCTTCGCGAATAAAGCTGTAGGAGCGAATTGCCGGCGAAACGACGGCTTGTCGCCACGCCCGGGGGAAAGTTTCAATCAATTCGCCGCGTAAAGCCTATTTCTCTTTTCAAGAGCTCGGCTCCGCTTGAAACGTGTCACGGTAGAAGAATTCTTCTGCGGGAGACAAGTGGACCTAGCTGCGCTTCTTAAAATGCGAAACGGAAGAAGAATGCGGAGTAAAACGAACGTGCGAGAGTCGGACGGTCGATTGCTGAATTTATCGCGCTTTACTCTTGCCTCGAACAAACATTTTATCATTCCTTTCAAAGCTTATATTCACCATGATGACGTTCAGATATTTAATGTTGCACGCGTTTTCTAACATCTCTCTTTCTCTCTCTCTCTCTCTCTCTCTCTCTCTCTCTCTCTCTCTCTCTCTCTCTCTTTCTTCCTCTCTCCCCTAACTTTTCCAGATAATTCGACGCGATCCTTCACGATCCTTCAATTCCGCGATATTTCTTGTGCTTCGTGTGTTCCGTGCGT
>NW_022639597.1:668438-716285 GCF_010583005.1 Odontomachus brunneus
AATATTTTACGTTCGTTCCCGCATGACTTTCGATCCTATGTAATAACGGACAACCCTCTCTCTCTCGTCATTTACGTGCTTACGCAATATCGGAATTGCGAAGCTATTCATATAAAAATGCGCAGCGACGAGGCGCCCGCGGCGCGCTTAAAAATCCGTTCGGTCGGAACACAGCAGGTGTATATTTTGCGGACGCCGGTCGCTCGGGGGTAAATTACGTGTAAAGGGAATCGCGGTGGAAGTGAAACCTAATCGGCCGGCAGCAAGATTCCGCTCTGCCGGAATTGGATCCACGAAACTCGACGGAGTCAATTTACCCGGCCGGTTTCGCGTGGAACCGAACGTCCCTTTCGCAACGTAGCCATCCCTGACTCGCGCATATTCGCGTGTGCGCTGGTAAATCATAAGGATAAAGGATTTACCGCCGCTAATTACATTCCTCACGTTACCTGGAAAAGCGAACATCCTGCACATTAGTAAGCGGTTCATTTATCTTGCTGGTGTGTATTAAGATTGATTCACTCGCACACGCGCGAATTAAAATCTGAAACTCGGGGAGAAGATGATATTCTCTTTTATTGTACTGCGTTTGACTATAAGGACAATTATAATCTGCAATGCATATTTTTTATTCTAAGTATTAATTTCACGCGTAGAGAAAAATCAGAGATATTAAGTCGCCATTGCAATTTTACATTATCTTCTCTTCTCTGATCCAGTCTTTCTTCGATTGAGCCATTTGTTTTTCGTTGTGACGCGACGCGAACGAGACTTTCTCTTGGCGTATCAACAGTCAATTATACCTTCCATCATGTAACATGACGTGAGTAAATTATACGTCCTCATAAGATTCAATCTGTTCCGCTCACAGACGAACGTGAGCGCGATGTTGGAGGAGAGTGAACGCATTGAGAGACTTCGCGAGGCTAATTACATCGCAAATACCTCCGCCGAAAGGGAACGCAATATGGCAGCGAGACCGGCGAATTCCTCCGATGAATACTTTGAAGCTAATTACTGATAAATATTTGCGATCTGCTTGTGTAGGTTGCGGCCATCCAATTTTAATTAATAACCTGTTAGCGAGCACGCTCGCGTAAAGCGCTGTGATAAACTTTACTTTATAATGCTGGCTTGCGCAAGCTCAAGACGCTGCGCATCGCGTATCTAATAGCTGCGGCGTGACGTGAGAAATATTCGGGATGCCTGTTTTAGATCGCTCGTAGAGACGAGTTTAGATCGCAAGTATATACGTCGCCGATGTGATTTCATAAGCTCTGTCACTTTAATAAGTTATGTGCGTTCTGGCTTCATATCCATTAGGAATCGGCCTGATCGAGAACGATAAATCGCGCGTGTACAGAAGCGACTCGTGGACGACTCGGAAGATAAATTTTGAAGAAGCGCCAGTGAAGAATCTTGAAAAAGCGCCAAGTTATTGCACGCGCAGTTTTATTGTCCTATTAATATGTTTATTTGCATCCCTTGAGCAAGTCGCGGTTATATTGTTAATTTAGTCTCGAAACATGCCCGAAACCCGATTTGCAGTTTATTAAGTATAAGAGCCTCGGCACCCTAATGACGTTCGTCATATCGTCACGGAAATGCGATATAATACACCGATGAGCAGCCGCGTGCCTGTCAGCATTAGTGACAAGCGCGAGGCATTATAATGCTGCGTCGCCTTAACGAGACCTGTCCTTTGAAAAGTCCTCCTCCCTGCCTTCCTTCCCTCTAGCAACCCCTTCTGCTGTCCGTCAATTCTCGAGAGGGAACCCGGGATTTAATGAAGCGTCGCTTAAATTGCGATACGCTATACCGGATAAAGCGAACTATACAAATTTTCATCTGAAAAGAATCGCCGCTTTGATATCCTCGGTGAACATTACAAAGGCATGATTTCGCGTATTGTGCGCATCACGTGTGAGCTTATATTATCCTGACAATAATCGCGCAGTGTGTAATTTACGTTCAGGCGGCTGAAAATTAAAAGGGACAAACAATATTGCGCGCAAGTCAAAATTATTAATAAATAGGATCAATTTAGAGAGAAATAACATTCAAGATGTTAAAAATATACTCGTTCGAAATTAATGCACGGAGGAAGAGAATATCATAATTTTTCGTTTTTTTCATACAAATTCTTTTCAATTTCACTGTGTGTTTTTGGTAGTTCAGGGATAGACCGTCAATAAGGCGGATCTTGCCAAGGAACGTAGTAAATTTCGTTAGAAACATAGCAAGTGTTTTAATAGCACGGTTCTTAAAATATACAAGTAGTACATATGAAATGAAAGGAAAGAGAGTGAATTATTGCAGAATGTCGATCTCAGCAACAAAATTCCATAGTAATTTCTATTATAAAATTTTCCCCGTATAGAAAAAAAGAAAGTCTACTATTGTGTGATAACTGCAGTAAAACACTTTTGTATGTTGAAATTTTGTTAAAAATTGCCATATTTTAATCTCATCGATCTTCTACGCGTAGGAACTAATAAACTCAGCCGGCAGAATCGCGGTGACGAAAAATATGTAGCGCTATTATCACGTCGCTCTTGTAAGTGGCCCGGGTTCTGACATAGTCTCCTGAGAATCCCAACTATCTTGGGGAGGGGAAGGATAGATCCGGTGTGGATCCTATTCACAAAGACCCCGACAGCCAATATATATTAAATTTGCATTTTCCGCGTAATTGAGATTGCAGGTAATATATCTTCGCGCATTGTCGATTAAATTCCACTTTGCCTCCCCGTCTCCCCGGCATGCGTGGCCTTGGAAACGGAACGAGACAATACGGTTTGCTCAACCACATGAGAGACTTGCTTGCCAACTGTGTATCTACTTGAGTAACTACCGCACCGCTCTGTGCCATTAAAGAGAAGGTACCGAGACGCTGGTGGGTGTAAACATTTGGATAGTTTGAGACACGCGGTATAGACATGCATGATAATACAATTCTATCAAACAATCGTCGCATGAGCGGATCTTTGATCTTGCAGAGTCACTTATGAAAATTGGCAAACAGAGCGGAAGTTGCTTTTGATTTCGAAATGCGCAATCGGAGCTCCTACAAGGGTTCAATATTTGATCTGCGAGAAGCAGCTTATAATTAGTATCTTCATATTTATATTTTATTTATATTTATATTTTAGTATCTTCATATGTATATTTCAATTTTACATGTAGGATAAAATAACATACGCTAATATCGTGTGATCAATAAGCTTCTAATAGTCGTTTAACCAATCTAGTTTCTCAGATATGAGTTTCAACTTTTCACGAAGAGAACTTTCGCGAGTCTCTAAAATAATATGGGCATTATGACACGATTCGACAGTCGTGTTTGCGACGACGGACGTGAATCATTCGACGGGATACCCTCGCGAAATTTGATTTTCTCCTTCGACAAATTTTTTTCACGTGGCGCATAAAACGTCGGCGGTCTCGGCGTCGGAAGTGACACCTCTCCTCCGGCTTCTCAATGGAAATCTCACCGCAGTCGCGCGAAGAAACGAGCGATTTACTATCGATAAACGCGACTAAAGCCACGGAAGAGGATGGAAGTCTTCGAACGCAAGCGAGTCCCGCGACTTCTCTGTCGATTTCCGGGACACGCCGCGACTCCCATGTGGATCGGACGCATCGTCGCGGAAAGTATAACTCGTTGTCGAACGTCCGTCCGGAAGATCGACAGGTAGCGCGTCTCCTCCGCTTCCTCCGCTTCGTGTTCATCGCCCCTTCGTCGAGCGTGAAGATGTTACATCGTCTCGGGACCGTCGAGGGTGGGTTTTCGCAATGGCAGGCGAGTGAATTGTCTCGGCGCCTCGGGACTTTCCCTGAACGGAGCATAATTGTGTTTTTCGAGCATAACGCGTTTAACGATCGATACTATTAAGTGGAATCGTTGCGAGCCTCCGTGCAGCTCCATCGAATATCTTTCTCGTCTGTTGTAAAATTAATCGTGCGATTGAAAATAGACAGAGAGAGAGAGAGAGAGAGAGAGAGAAAGAAAGAAGTACCGTGAGTTGTGCAATTTACGATCGTTTGAAAAATAGCAAGAGTTGAATAAGTGATGCGACGCCTATAAATATATCGCCTATCGTGTATCGCATATCGATCATATCGCGCCGATATCCACATTTCTGCCCCTGACATTTAAAACTATACACACAGAATTGAACACCAAGTTTAATTACGAATTTTACCGAGGAGATTAGGGGGATAACGAATTTAATTACAGCTTTAATTACTTAATCCTTTGAAATTTGCCCGTTTCGCAAGGAAGCCATGTGCCTGAACGCTCGACTCCTCCCGTGCACTACTGGTTTCCTTAGGAATTCATACCGTTAGAAGCGTTACTTCACGTACAAACTTAGTTCCGAGGTCCTGTAATCTTCTGAAATTTAATCCCTTATGCTTCGAAGTTTGTTTTTTTCTTTTTTGCTTTTTAGATTGATCGCAATGTTCTCTTTCCAATGCTTCGCAATGCTTTCTTTTCTCTCTCTTTTTTTATTGATAAGATGCAGTATGTACAGAAAGGAAAAGCAAAAAAGCGAGCTCGTCGTTATTTATTGTTTTTTCGTGAATTTGTTGTCCGCAAAAAGAAGTAGTTTGTAGCGGCACAAGAGTAAACCGACGATCTAATTACACTTGATGATTTTGGTTCCTGCGCTTTCCCGCCTAAACGCTTTGACATTTTACGCAATTAGCGAACCCACGGAAACTAACACACTTCAAAGGGCCTTTTTTCGGCGAAAAAGGACACAGGAAGGACGCGCAGGAAGGGAACGGCTCGTCCGGAAAATAACGTATCCTTCCCATTTGGCTGAATAATTGGGTCCCGCACTTTCTCGGCGTAGTCGTTCCCATCCTTTCTGCTTCCCTTCCACCCTCTATCTTTCTCTCTCTCTCTCTTCCTTTCTCTCTTCCCTGTTCATCTCCGCTCTCACCAACCTCGCTTGAAGGACTCTCACTTTAATGCACTTATTGTTAATGCGATTCCGCCGGGTTTTCCGCCTGATGGTTACCTACCTTTCGTTGACAACGCAACATCGTTTACCCCGTCGCTGCAGCGACGTACGTCTACGTGCCTTTTCCACCTCTATCCATTCCCGCCCGCGCTACGCACTACAGAAAAATTGAGTTTAGTACGCTGAGAGCCGGAGTATTCGCGAAAAAAAAAATTCCGAAAACGAGAGGAACTCTCCCGGCTATGCTTAAATTTCCGATTTCTGCGCAGTGTACTTCCTAATCTCATCAATCTGTAAGCCTCGTGTCCGCCGAATTCGAGAGAACAAAACGTAACGGTGAAGGGGATGAGGGTCATCGTTAGTAAAAATCATTATGCTGTACGCGCGACACGACCGACGATTGCCAATAACCGAAGGGTGAGGGGAGAGATAGGTTAGCCCAGAGGACAAAGGATCTCTTGTCGAAGTGAAATAACAACGGCCAAGGTTTCCGCCGGCCATTTATTTTCCATTTTACAGCCGGTCGCGCGGCGGTAAACGCGCGTGCCTGCGAAATCCGAACCGCATAAAAGCACTCCATTCAGTCTGTAATGCGCTGTCATGGTCCACGCTGCCGCGGATTCGGCTTTTTTTCGGCGGAACTTGGGCGGATAGCGCACGGCGGTGTTAAAAAGAGGAGAGGGTGGGAAAGCAGAGAAAAAAAGAGAAAATAGAGAGGGCACCGATAGAGGTGTAAAATATGTAGCGGCCACCTCGCCGGGACGGAAACGTATAAAACGGCCGACGGGATCCGATGTAAAATCGACTCCCGCTTAATGACAGATAATGCGGGTATTATACGAAACGAACGATGTTCGCCATCGATCCCGATCTGCTCTCGCGCGTGATTGCGTTAATCGGCTTAACGGCCGCGCGCACGCTGGCCAAACAAATTGTCCGTGAGCGACGTTTCGTCGTACACCCTGTACATAGCCGTGTATGTCCCGACACGACGTCACCGCGGTACCGACGCGGCTGAAGAGAGAGGATTGGGGGGCCCCTGTGTAACCGGCGCGAGCTCGTGTGCGCGGCGGTTTTGCCTGTGATACATCTCAATTGTGCACTTTCCATCTAGATTTATACTGGATTCATGCGTTTTTTTAATCGGCCGCGCACGTGTTCCTCGTCGCTTGCGGTCGATCTTTTAATTGACGTGTCCGGCGATATTTTTCATCGATCAGTTGGCCCCGTCGATCGATCTCCCCCCCGCGTTTCTCGCCAGCGCATAATAATCGGTCTATTTAGCCGCTGTCCCCTCGTACATAATTTAGCTCGCGCGAATTGTCGGCGGAAAACTCGCCGCACACACCGCATAAACGCCTACATAAATCCGCGACACGGGTCTGTTTTGTTCGCGAGTGATCATCACAAATTGATCCCGCATTCTATTTTGTCATCTATTTTATCAAGCCGTTATTCAATCCCGGCGTAGAGACCGCTAGGGGTATTTCGGTAAATTGGAAGAGTAGCAAGAATAGTAGGTCGGCCCTTCGCTCGCGTAACGAATACAAAATCGAACGCGGGAAGATGGTGGAGATATTTTCGGTGTTGACGGCCGGCAATATGGTTTCGGAGCTGATGGACAGGGTCCAGCGATGCATATAGTAGGCGGTAGCGTGAATTCTGGTCGTGGCTTGCATACCTATAAACAACATCCTGATATTACCGGCAAAAATGTTATCATCCTTTTGTACATAACGCGCCTCTTTTCATATCAGTAATCACACGATAAAACATATCTTTTCGGTACTATTGGAATATCTGTATTGATTTCACGTGTTCACTCGCTCATTTCATATCTCTTTTACTTGAACACTGATGTTTGAAATACCAGTGGTGGGCACGAAGATGGGCAACGGCAGTATAAAGGTAGCCTCGGCTCGGGCGGCAAACAGCCGTCGCTTGGACAATAAAAAGGAGCCGGTCTACGGTGATAACACGGTGGCGGCAGAGAACTTCCTCGCTTCTGCTCTTTCCGGTCAATATGGCAGGACATTCTTCTTCTCGCCGGAAGATAAACTAGCGCGGACGAAATTTCTGAGGGATATCGCGAGGGCGCTTTTATATATGCGTTGCATTTACCAGAATTTTTAGATACGCAATGAGTCCATATTTACTTTCGTTTCGTCTTTTGTCTGAAAAAAAGTTGATGTTCACTCGTATTTTTTCTGCATACATAGGGTCTCTCAGAATAATCCACTTGTGGCCTTGTTGAAATAACTTTCAGACTTTGTTGATCTTGCAGCTGTTATTAATTATTGATTCATGTTCCTATGTGTAATTATCATGACGTTCAATAACTGGTCTTCCTGTGCAATCGAACCACCTGAGACCACAAGTTATTTTCCTCGACGAGTTTTGGGGCGGAGGGCAACGTGGTACGACGGGGTAATAGCAGGGTGCATAAGTAGCTCTATGACAAATGGATAATATCGACGTTTTCGTGAATCTTTCAAGTGCTCCTTTATTTTCCTCCAATTTAGTTTCGAATATTATCGAATTGCTTGCGAAGCAAAATGATCGAAAATTTGACGCAGTTTCAAATCAACCGCTTTATGCGAAATATGCAAAAGCTATCATTGAGTAACGTACCTGTTGCAAGTATATATAAGTTGAAATTGAACAGGAGATTGATAGGAGTGTGATGACATATCAAATGAATATTTGGGGCACGCATAGTCGACGCAAGTCGATCTTGGAGAGCAACGCGATGGAACGCTAGGTGGATATACTGCAAGAGCGTCCTCGAGACTCGACATATTAATCGTGTACTATTAATTTAAATACTATTAATTTAAATTAAACTAATCTAAATGTGAAAATGTAAAATTATGTCGCAGCTCATGTTTTTATATTGCCGTGAATTTGCCGACGGAAATCGCGATCGTGTATCGCGCATATCGCTATGAAAATTAACATATTTTGAAAACTTCAGGGAAGATCCTTTTCGAAAATGCTCGATGGCATAATAATTCCAACAAATATGCAAAGAAGGAAGGACATCGGTTGGGAAGTTAACGGTGAAAGAAATGAGAGACGTATTCGTAATCACAACAGATATTATATAATAAACCGTATCTTTACAGTGGCAGATACAATGTAAAATGAACAAGGATACCTTTACGAAATATACACGCATTGAGTCGTACGTTGATCCAGGAATCGACCGGCGACACTATGTACAACACAACCACGGAAGCGTGCGCGATGTACTACCGTCCAATTGGCAGGCAACGCGGTTGCACTTTTGAATTTGGCACGCGGTGCACCTATTCGCTTATAATTCTTGTCCCGGCATCTCTCTTCTCTCTCCCTCCCTTGCTCTCTTTTTCTACCTATTTATCTATCTCTGGTTGCGTATATATGTGTACACGTACACCTGTCGCGTGTTGAGCGTGTGTCTGTGTGCCACTGTGTTATTCGTTTCCTCCATAAATGCACTTGCCTGTTTCAGTCGGTACGAGACACCGGAACACGTCTCGGCTGATTTCCGCGCTTTTTTTCGGAAAGAGGGGAAAGGCGACAGCTAATTCAACTAAAACCCGATCAAAAATTACAAAAGACACCGGATAAGTTACGCACACCGTACATCTACAAGCAGGGATCAGCCGAGACGTCGTTATCGCTTCTCCTCGATCCTAGTCAAATGAACAATGTATATAGTTAGCGTACATTGACCGAGAGTAAAGTGTAAAAGAAATAAAAGGAAACAATATGTATCTAAACAATAATAATGTTATAACGAGTCGCTACATTATGTACACGTTCTCCCTTCCCGCGTTTCTCCGAAGAAACGGAAGAAATGTCAGTCCGCAAGAATGAAAACGAGAAGAAATGAAATGAGACGGATAGAGTAGAAGACATCGACGACGTGCGTCGAACAGCGACAATTTCGCTAACAACGACCTACGTGTGTTAATAGTTTTTTCTTTTTTTCTTTTTTAAGTACATCGATTAACCGTTTTCATAAGTACCACGATAAGTACCTAGCGATTGCTCCATGTGCTGCTTTGCGGTGTTACTTGGCCCTCTCGTTTGGAAACTTTGTTTATCTCTCTTTCTCCTCCTCCTTCTCTCTCTCTCTCTCTCTCTTTCTTTTTTGTTACCTTTTGATTTTCGGGACGGACGGAAGGTGACTGGAAAAACCAAGTCCATTTTCGCCGTACGACCAGCAACAACGCCTCGGCGCTTCCCTCCGTTAACAACCGTTTATCCGCGATTAAGCTCGTCCGAAACAATAATACATGCGAACGACTCGTCCCATAACGAAGAATACCAGCGCACATACGTTCTCCGTTTAACGCGACAAAATGAACGACGTATAGGATATTGTTGAAGAGCAGAGTCGCAGGATTCGATTAACGAGTCTCGCGAATCTCGCACAGGAAACATCACATGAACGTTCATTCGCGTAATACACACGTGTCATATGCGTACAAACGTAATCGAAATGGAAGAAGTCCGAATAAGCACCGGCAGTTTGACGGAAATAATCATAGAACTGCGTCCGGGAAGGAACCCCTTCGCGTTGTCGCTGAGTCACCGGCTTAATATACGACTTCCAAACGTTCTCTCACGTTTTTCATCATAGTCCTCTTACTTTTGTTTTTATGTCTCTCGTTACGATTTAAATAACTATTCTATGTACAATGCATACACACACGTCTCGGTCACTTGCCTCGTGATATACCGCTCTTGGCCTTTCTCGACGTTTTACCCTCGATCCGTTTCGAAAAACCGAAAGTGCGGCCGCTAGCCTGAAAGACAGAAAGCTGCAAGGCTGCAATACTGATATCTCGCCGGACACTATCAATTACTACGTGGAACTGAGGAGACCCCTCCCTGCTCGTCTCGCTACGACGTACATCGTCGACCTCGTAATCGGCGCGATCGCATCGTCAGGTGATACGGACTCGCGCGCGTATGCATGCGTGGATCGACTCGGCTCGGCGAATGCAACTTTCGCGGTTGCAAAAGCGGAAGCACCGCGTCCCGACCCTCCTCGGAAATCGCTCCGCGAGTGTCGTCCTCGTCGTGTGAGGTTACGCGTCACTGTCGCCGTACCTTCCTCCCGCGGTCCTCGGTCCACTTGCGATAAATGCAGCTCGATCATGTGTATAATAGACAACGATAGTGTAAGGGACGTACTCCGCCCCCGCTATTCTTCAAAACAGCTAATCTTTATTTAAATAATCTATGGGTGTTTTTCTCTCTCTTTCTTTCTTTCTTTCTCTCTATGTCCCTTCCTTTTTCTCTGTCTGCCGGCTACGGGACGATAGTCTGTGGTACCCCGAGCTCGCGGTCGCTCGTTCTCCGCTATCACGTGGCGCGACAACCTTTGAGCAAGTCTCTCGATACTCCCGATATTCCGCGTTTCGACCCCGTTAAGTTCGCGCGTTTAAGTACTGGCCACTTCACGTCAATATATATCACAGTTTCTTGCGGATGTTAACCCCCTTGCGTTTAATCGCGTCACGGTTTCGACGAAACCGAGCGTCCGCTTGTATGTGCTCGCCTGAGTCGGGTAAGCCCGCCGGAAAATGCAAGTCCCCTCCCCCCTCCCCCCGTGAAGAGAAGGTACGACTGTCCGCACTTCGTGACCCACGTCGTAGTGTACACGACCACGAAGCAACTACGCTACATACTTTATTTGTTAATCTATAATTTTTCTCTTTGTTTCTCTTCCTTTTTTGTCTGGAAAAAGAAGGGTAAGGGTGCAGTGCGTAATCTTGGGGTGCGTACAATTTCGTTTCTCATGCAAAACGACGATAACCGCTCGGCTTGAGCCTAACTCTACTCAATCAAGATTACTAGGATATCCAATTACGGTATCGCGTCACAGACATTTAAGTATAACTATCGATACGCGTATACCGCGATATTCTATTGCTTCTTGTTCCTCGACAGACGTGGAGTAGCCTGTTATTATTATTATAGTGTGTGGTGCGTGAAACTTTATGTCCCTCCCCGCCACGTTCGCCTACGCGCGTTTACGTGTGTCTCTCGTTTCTTCTTCTTCCTTCTCCCCTTGTTGTTCTTTCTTGTCTATTTTGTTCTAACTGAGGTCATTTAAGGCTGCGTGTGCGCGTATACGTATTTATCTATATAAAGTATTCTCACGAATACTCGTTCTATGCTGTGGTTCGCTGCTATCGTCGTTGCTACTAGAACGCCGATTCGACGAGAAGATTCGTTTGTCGCGCTCCTTCGGCCCTGCTTTCTTCGTCGAGTTCTCGCTCGTGGTCGGGATCAGGCTACTCAACCGGAAGCGTGATCGCGGCGGCAGCGACGTCGTCGTGCACGATCGAAACGATAGTGCTCGCGACTGGGTCGAGGACACGCGGCTCACGTGTAATACTTTCGATCGTGTGCGAGGTCAAAGCGCGAGCGGACGTGTAGCCGTCACTATGTGTTTGAACGGAAATACTTGACGACGTTATTGATGAACTCCTGACGCTACAACTGCACTTGGAACGCCTGGGTCGCGTTCGGCATGATGAAGGGATTCGTCGTGCTGGATTGCCGCAGGTTTCTCGCGGCGATCTCCGCCCATTCGACGTCGAAAGGATCGGAGGGTCCTCCTCTGGAAGTCTGGCTCATCGCAGCCGATCCGAGCGAGTGCGCCCTCGCGTGTAGAAGAGGCGCTCGTCGAGGACTAACTGGTACATGGGGTACCGGCGACGGCACGGAGCCGGTTATACTGCCCAACCATTGTTCTGGTTTCGGCAAACCAGCTGGCGTGGAAAGCGGTTGTACCTGTTGGACGGAGAAACTCGTGAGAAATCGTTCGCGTCTGGTGTCCCTTAAATCACGTCGGTCGGAAAAGAGCAGGTGAAAACTGATCGGGGTGACAGAAACGTGCGAGTTGAAGATTCCCCGTTAGAAATTGAAGTTAAAACATTTATTCTCAGAGGTCATATGAGAGACTGTACAAAGATTGCTTAAATTTTCCATTTCAACGTCTCAAAGTCTCCTTGCCGCGGTCTTGATTTATAACGCCAGAAGAGTGAGGAAATTATCACGAAGAGTCAAAATAAAAAGTGACATCGAAAAAATGACAATTGCAATCGATTAAGCACACTTCTAAAATAAACGCTTTCCTTTTGCTCTAATATTCAATAAATAACTGTATAATTGACATGATAAAATAATGAAGAAATATCAGTTAAAAACGAAAGTTGCATGTTGCATTTATTTTACGATTATTTATTTATTGTTCAAGCAAAAGGAAAGTGTTCGGACTACTTCACGAATCTGCTTAATTGATTGCAAGTGTCATTTTATGGATACATCTTTTTATTTCAATGAGAAATTTTGCAAGAATTTCTTGCGTATATTTTCTCTCTTCTAACGTCATCAATTACGAATTCCGTGACTAGTAGTCTCTCAAAAGCCTTCAGAGTATATTTATCTCCTCGTAAAAATTCAAGCATTACCTACAAAATAGTAGCTAAAAAGTAATTGAAAAATAAAACGCAAAAATAAAATTTCTAATCGTATAAGCTTAAAGAATTTTAACGCTCACATCGAGGTCATGTGAGTAAATTCGGCTTACCAGAGCTGTTGGAATACCGGTTGCCGACGAGACTTGAGCGACTTCAGTCGAGACGGACAGCGCCGGGGAAACAGACGCCATATTGGCACTGGGCGAACTCGTTTTCGGCGTCATCGCCGAATTGATCGGGATCGGCGATCTGTTCACGCTCGGTGTAGACGTGTTTCCTAAAGAGGAAACCGTAGAAGTCGTACTGAAAGCCGGACTCGCCGACGGTGGTGTGCCGAAAGCACCTACACTGGAGGCAGGTGCCGGTGTGCTCATAACGACTGGAGTGGGCGCGTTCGTCCTTGGAAGAACGGGACTCAGGTTGCTCGCCTTAAGGATAGGCGTGAGCCTGTGGTTCGACGCAAGAACGGGGGACGAGTCCTGCCAGCTGGGCCCGACGTGATTCAGGTTACTGAGATCGTCGTTCTTGTCGTTGTTGTTATTGTTATTAACGGTGGGACCATTCTGCAGCTTCATCTCGTCCAACGAGCTACTACTCGTTACTGTGAAAACATAACTTTGTCAGAATCTCAACACGTGATTCCTCGTCAGCTAATAAATCGTCGTAAAGCTGATAGCGAAGTCGGTAATTTTCGCGAAAGTCGTTTCGAAGTTGTTTCCAAGTCCCGTACCTGGAGGAGAGCTGGCGGTACTGGCGTTGAAGAGTTGCTTGGCGACCGAACTTGCGGTGGTAGCCTGAGACGGCATTGGTCCGAAGTCGTCGGTTCTCGATAGCAGAGAAAGCCCCCGAGAAAGCTGCTGACACATCGCGGATACGCTATCCTGACCGCCGGGAGATATTTCCGGTATCGGGCTCACTGCGAGAAAAGGAATCGCTTTTAACGATATGTTCGACGGATTCAACGATATTGCAACGAGATGCTGGAATCTAGGCATGCTAAACGCATTGATATTGTGTTGGGATGAGTATAGAGTAAGAAAATGGAAGGCACATTAAGAATGGAGCACTAAATGTTTGTTTCAAGCACGAGCAGAATCGTAGGGTCGAACCGGAGTCTGTTAAATGAAGGTAAATTCTAGCTACACGCTCGCAGTGTGTCGTGGAACCAGTTCGTGTCTGTCAAACGCAACCACATACGGAGTAACCGTGTATATATAGAAAATGAACACGTTTAAAGGAACACTGAGCAAGCAAAAATGGGATTAACGGAATAAGGAGTAATGACCTTCGTCATATCCTTCGAACTCTATTGTGAAACCAGAGAGAGAAACACATCGTTATTCAGATTGATCAGGTTGATTTAAATTAGTAGCACAATCTCACATCTTATGTACTTGTGCGTTTCGCGTTGAAACTTAACATACTCGCTTACACAGTTCTTTACACACGACAATAGTTGTCTGACAAAAATATTAGAGGAGACGAGAATGTCTCCTCGCAGAGCCGTGAAAACTCACCCGGTGGCTTGAGAGATACAATGTGCGAGAGAGCTGGGGGCATCCGCGATAAATCCGTCGGTTCCAGACTGTGACTACGTGTGCGTTCAAGATTACTAGGAAGATCGTTGACTCGTAGGCTGAGTTGCCTTTTGAACGGAGACGCCTGGTTTAGCTGCGTGAAACACCTAAAGGAACCCTGTCGCTCCAACATTGACGGGGTGGCGTGTGGCCTCTCGATCGCGAAGGGATTGTACACCTGCTTGACCGGAGGAACGTCTGAAACAAGAGATGTTTGCTGATGTGAGGAGAATAACCAAGATATAAAAATGGATCATATTCGGTGGAAAATGGCACTCACCGACTGCACGATCGCGCGATTCCTGCAACCGCTCGGTGAGGCTCGGTTGCCTGAAGCTGCCGCTTCTCGTGAAGGTAGAAGTCTTCGAGTCGAAAGTCATCGTAACTCCGCACTCCTTATCCCGTCGTTGCTTCCTCTCGAGACACGCGGCGAAGGCGCAACCCACTGCGTGACTTAATCTTTCCCCCTTGGCGATAAAAAATTGTTCCGTTAAAAAAGGCAGTCATATTTTTATCATCCGTGCGAGAGTCCCCCGAAATGTGACACGAATAGTTTCCATTTTATTTCTATTTGAAATGAAAAAACGTGTCATATCATGCACAAAATATAGACGGTATTTGGATGAAAAATATATATGTAGATATATGAAGGGAATTGCAGCATGTAGCATTTGTAGTAGAATTTTATATGTTTTCATAAAAATTGTACGAAGCGTGTTAAATTTGAAATATGTATTTAACATTTAGCTCTTGC
This sequence comes from Odontomachus brunneus, assembly GCF_010583005.1. Lineage (NCBI taxonomy): Eukaryota > Metazoa > Arthropoda > Insecta > Hymenoptera > Formicidae > Odontomachus > Odontomachus brunneus. Next base: position 683,224 of record NW_022639597.1, read on the forward strand.
ATATTGCAAATTCAGAAACATTCATTTGTCGTACCATCCGATGTTACATTACACTCTCGATGCCAGTGCATCGGCGTTTGTACGAGAACACAAACTCATCCCTTACCGGCGGAGCGAAAAAAGTATCTCTTATATACACATACATATCGCTCAATAATTCCCCGTTCCGAGAGATAAACGAAGAGGTATCTGACTTACCGATTCTTTCAACGCTAAAAATCCATGACACATCCATCGTCTCGTCGTGCCGTCCCTGCAGATATAACTAAATCCCTTATCGTGATTTCTGTCGGGCGCACAGAACGATACTTTCTCGATCGTTTGATCGACAATTAGCCCCTTCGTCTCGTCCTCGACAACGCGCAGCCCATCGCCAGACACGTGAAGCACCGCCCGTACAGGCCTTCGTCGTGAGTTCTGAAAATTCAGCCGAGAATTACTCGATTGCCCGAATTGCCCTCTGACCTTTAGAACGCCCATTTATTTTCAGGCCGCTCGATGTCAATGTCGTCTCCCTTTACGTGTAAGCCGTGCTAAATATAGTCAAGGCGAAAGATTTGGAGAATGCGACGCGCCCTACTCTCGCGAGGCTCCCCAAACTTTCTACAGAGCTTCTTGAGCGTTTAAAATGGGATGAACTTCGTGAAGAGATTATGTTGGATGCTTTCTCAAAATTATCCACGCTGATATCCATTTAGTAAAGAATGAATCGAAAATTAAATTAACCGTACAGGCGGAACATACAATCGTGTGTGAAATATTAATTAGTAGTATGAAAATTTAATCTTTAACTAATACAAAGAGAACATGTTAATTAAAAAATATCTCCATTAATTACTTACTCGGAGAACTTTAAGAGCTTCCTCGCAGACTCCCATACCCCTCGATTCGAACACCTCCACACATCCCAGGTACTGTAAAAATATCGATTGCATTATTTATTTATTCATTCGAGTATTAAACAGGTCAATAGCCTTCGCGCAAGCCCTAAGAGGATCAACCTTTGACATTAAGGTTGACGCCAAAAGAAGCAATGGACCATTTATCCGGACAATGTGCTTTACGGTAATAACGTTAATTTTTAAATTTATCAGTCCTTTTTATCTCAAATGAAGAAAACGGCTAACTTCAACGGTGACGTTGACTTCGACATGTCAATGGTTCTAATCGTCTTAATGATTTCGGCATACACAATCCGGCCGGACTGTCAGTAATTTGCATACCTACTTAGCGGGTCATTAAACTTTAGCACTCACCTTGACATGAAATGCGCACGTAGCCGAACGTACTGCGCTCTCATCAGCCTGCCACTGATGAGGTTTACTAGACTCGGGCACGTGAGGGTCTTTCCGCCGACGGAAGCTATCCCGGAAGCTCCGTCGAAGCCGATCCATCCTCTTGCCCGGCGACCTCTCTCGCTTCTGCAACATTGTCAAGGAAAAAAGCGCGATTTATTTCCTGTAATTCGAGTGATAGTTGAAGCGGCATTAACGAACGTCTCTCCCTCGAGAGTGACGAGGGATCAACCACCCATGACTGTCTAAACGGAGGGTCGGCTGAGCACGTCAACCCTCGTGAGACGTAAGATGGAAATTACAAAATTCAATCGCACAATACCGCAATTTAATAACGGAACTGCCGGGAGAAACGAGAAAGAGATTATTACCGTCAAAATATGAAACTTTCGCGATGTTCTAATTATGAAAATGGAAGAAAGCCCAATGGGAGTATAGAGGACGTGCGCTGAAGATCCATCAGATTATTTCATCAGTTCATAGCCGAGCAAATATAAAAAGAGATTAACGTATCGTTAATTTAATCTCGTGTCCTTTTAACAATTATACGTTAGTAACATCAACGTTTCCTTCATCATCTTTGCGTTTGATCGATTCAGCATAACCGTCTTGTGCGAAAATCAACCGTAAAAGAAAACCGTGATAAATAAGATCACTGAGAGATTGCTCTAAAAGAACATAAAGTGAAGCTTTAATCGTAAACGTTGAGAGCTTCGAGGCGAATAATTCGCGTTAACTACATTGTTCTCTCCAATCACTGGAAATCAATAGAGGTCAAGCCAACGGAGAGATCTCAAACCGGGAATCAGAGCAGCGATCGTGGAAAGACTGAAAGGACATTTCTGTCCGTCGCAATTGTCTTTTGATAGAGGCTCAACATCGACGGGGTAATCAACCGTGTCGGAACCGCGAGCGAATTCTCAAAGGACGTGGAGCGCGGATCCCGCGGCCGTAAGATCCCCGGGTCGTTAAGACCTTGAGAACATGTCCGAAGCGACCAGTGTCTAGCAGCCGTTGCGTCGAGTCGCCCTGTCTCGACAAAGCCCTGTGATCGAATCTTGAAGCCCGTTCCCAAAGAATCTTTTATATCGGAACCCTCCTCCGGTTCTCCCCTAATGCCGACCGCGGATCTACCCTTCGAATCGCTACCCCTGAGAGAGACGGATCGAGTGCGGAGACACGTTAAGCAGACCTTTTCCGTCGGTTCTCTCGCCCCTCCGTTATTAACGTTTCCGTCCGTCATACTCTTCGTCCGACTCGCGAGATTACCTTCGATCAGCGTCGTGTCACCTGTCGTTGCGCACCATCCAAGCTCTTTCATATCGAGCGCTAAATACCCGTGTTATTGTAATTATCGGCAACATGTCGATAGAAAGGAGGAGCGCTTGTCTCAAGCTCGCCAAACAATTCAAGCTGTAAAACGTCGCGCTCCGTATTTCTGGTATCGCTCCCCGTACATATTTTACGCAATTGGGCTATACAGTTAGAATTCCACGAGTGACATAATCGCGCTACGTGCATATGTGTTTTGAATACACAGTGAACGCACAGATATTCATCAAGTGCAGGAGCACGCGCGTGTTACAATCGTTAGAGTCAAGCATAATTAGTACTCTATAGAATTGGTTTGCGAGCCGATCAGATAAATCGTGATAATAAACCTCAGTAACAAACTCGCGCGCACGCGTGTGTGCATGCGCGTGTATTAGGTCGCAATTAAGCTAACATAAATTTATAGACACGCATCAGTTTCCACGAATCGTCCACGTTATAATTTCATCTGGATGATATTCGCGGAATATCACGAGAGACGCTTAGTAAACAATTTTAATGCCGTTGTCGAATGCGACGTTATTAAATACAAATATGTCCACACAACTCACCGGACTTATCGTCTCATATCATAGGAGATAAATCATGATGTATAACAGAACATACAGTTACGAGATTCACAGAAGATATTTGCGGAAATAATTTCCTAGTGTATATACCTAAAATATAAAGTGCAAATAAAACAAATCACTAAAGAGACTAAAGTCCGGTTGAACCAACGTTATTTTGGCTTTAAGCGAAACTTAAACATATATCTATCTTTATCTTTCTTTCTAAGTAAATAAAGACAAACACATATTTAAGTCTCGCTTAAAGCTAAAATAACGTTGGTGCAATCGAGTTGCCTTAATGCTGCCGTGCTGTCACTGGAGAATTTTTTAAGATGTACAAAAGTCCAAAAAATAATTCTCCTAACGAATAAAGTTAGCTTATGAAATCAATTTTTACAGAATTTACGATCATATAGCGTACTCAATCTGCTCAATAAAAAACATTGCGGTGAGTGAGTATATAAATATCGCAGTAAATATCTCGGATTTCTCGTGAGGTATTTCAGAAGAAAGTTCGAGGATGTAAATCTATTTTTCGAAGCATGATATCATCCGCTAGGAGCGCGTTTTAGCAGTAGCTAAAGGCGATTACGCTCGCACGTACATTACTCAACATATGTGCAAACTGTTAGAAGCTCGAAAATTTCTTCCACCGTCGATCATCTAACGAAGTGCTACCCGGAGAGATACATATTTGCCTATCTCTTCGGAATTCCTGGGTTCTCACGTGGCCTCGACGATAGCCCGGCTAAGCCACTGACCGTATTTTACCCTGAAAATACGAGAGCACGTTGACCTAACTTCGCGTAATGCTCGCGCGATACTCGCGCGCTCGCACCAAATAATGGATATCTGCGAAATCATCTGAATGCGTCCCCCAAGACCGCATCTCCCCATAAATAACACAGTTTATATATGACGTGGGAACCGCTCTTGTGGCGGGCGCGTTTTAGATTCGTTCCATTTAAATTTCCAGTCGGTCTTCGTGCCGAGTACATCGTATCTGTACGGACATATAAACATATGGTGGTACATGCGAATAGCATTTTAAATTTCGAGCAGAATTCAAAGCCGCTTTTCCTCGTGACGAGAACGAATATAGGCGAACGAACATCGATCCGTCAGTATGCGTAGTGGAGGAATTAAAATGGCAATCGGGACGCAATAAAGCGCGGTAATAGCTATTATTTTAGAATCGAGGCCAGTCGCGCGCGGGCATCTTCGGTAAAGGGTACGATTTGCCCGTAAAAGTCACTTTCACCTCGGACGATCGCGTATTACGACCGTGCAAACCTCCGTCGGCCAATCGAAGCAGAAGTGAAAAGATTCAAGCGCGAAGCAAGGTAACCGGCTCAAGGCCGATCGAAGGGAAGCTTGGGCGTTTTGTTATGTCGAGTGGGAAACTCGCACAGCAAAGCTTTATCCCACTTTTTCCTTTATCATCTCCCTTTTCATTAATGAAGGAGACACGACGTAGCTCGAGGACAATGCTCGAGAAAAATATACGACTTCGGAATACGCGTAAACGATTTGCAGAAAATTGCCGAGTAACAATATAAGCGTAGTCGAGTAAACTTAGGCAGTTTCGCAACGAGGATATATATCCTACTTCTGAATAGAGAAAATCACCGGCAATCACTCTTCCTCGCAAAATTTATCGCATAATGATAGTAATCTTTACAAACTACACGTATATTGCGAATTTTGATAAAAAAAAAACCCACTCGAAATTTTTATCTTCCTTTCCATCTCAATGTTGCATTTGATACTTACTTTGATACTCTGAAGCCTTTCAACCTTTTTTTATTTTAGTTAACCTAACAAATAAGACATCGGCTTTTATTAAATATATACTGATCCTTGAGAAGTTAGAGAAAGTTCAGGTTGAAAATGGGGTTAAAATTGCGACTTAGCACCACCTATCTCTATTCATATTATTCGAATATCTCATATATTTGCATATTCTGTTGAGACCATCTGAATATATCAATGCACGTCGCGTGCGCGAAACGATGCAAGAGCTTGAACGATGGGATCGCGAAAGTAATGACTCACTGGGTCCTTAATGAAGCGGTTATCGGCGCATCGATCGAATCGAAAGCGCTTTCGCATTAAGGGCTCCATCGGAGTTACGCCGAACCATCAAGGACAACGATGGGTTTGCGATCGCGTCTCACGTATTCCGCCGTGAAGGGCCATCGAGGGAACATACCCTATTATCGCGCACGAGTAGTCGCATCCCGGCACTTCTTTTTTTTCGTTTTCTTTTTCACGCGGCGGCGCTTCTCCGTGGAAACGATCGCATCTGCGACCACGTGCGCGATTAGAATAATACAGTACAATGAAAATAATCGCGGGCCCCCTGCGCGACGGAACGATAACTCGCCGACTTGGGCTGTCGCGCAACGACCGACTAATGGGTAAAACGTGCGAAAGTAAGCGCACTCGACGCAATCGGATTAGCCGAGCTGTTTACTTAGCGCGTTAATAGGCTTACCGATGCACTAGAGTAGAACGGTTGCATGCCCGGCGCGCACCATGCCGCTCTCCATTCATCAGTGCATGTGTCGCCTCTCGTACGAGCATACTCCCGGTGTCTTTATCAAGCGAGTGACAACCGGCAGATCGTGCGCCCGACGAGTACATACGACCGTCCACCTAAGTGCTGAACAGCTTTGATCAGCCAAATTAGTCCGTCGCCGCAACACTCCGCACAGATTTAATTTGACCGTGCAGCGACGGATGTAACTGCTTTTTAATTGGCACGAGAAGAGCGGCATGCGTCTTTTCCCCGTTAATTCTCGCTCCTCGGACGCTCAGATCGCGAGAGACGCAGTGAGTCGACACAAAATTTACGGAACGTGTTCCGTAAATAAGAATTTCAAGAACCTACACACACGAATCTTACAGTCTTGATCTAAATGTATTGTCACGATTTGTGTGTTGGCAATCTATCCCGAGCACGAGAGGAATGCCATGCACGTGACTGTGACAAATTATTCATTTAATAACGCCGAAGAAGCTATCGACCCAAATTGTTCAGCCGCTGTGCGAAGGCACAGTAATTAGGATGCAAATCCGTACAGCGCTCGATTAAATTCGCTCGACGATGCCGACGAAGTTGAAAGTAAAGGCACGAGCACGCGTCAAGACACTCGCCTTCAAATTGTGCCGCCGCAACGGTACTTACATCGCTGTGACGTTATAAATCTATTGATCGGACTTCTTTTTATTACTCGTGGGATACAGCCGCGCGGTCGACGGGAGATTATAAATATTCCGCGTGAGCGTAATGGTCGGGTAGCAGCGTCGGTGAGCGCATTTCATACGACGGAGCGCGCGCGCGTTGCGATTTATTTTCGTCGCGATTTACTTCACCCAATTGAATTACGCGCCGCCGATTCGGTCCACGCCGCCTCGTCGAGGGTGCACTGATCGCCCCGACGAGAAAGCGTGCAATATTGATAGCCGCGTCTTGATGCCGCCATCGCGAACTTTAAACTCTGTTAATAAATGTTTAATTTGTGACGAACACAATGAGTACCAGCGCAACGTTTTCCTCGTTGCTGTCGCTACCTTTTCCTTTCCGCGCCGGTGAATCGATTTACGGGAAGGATAGGAGGGTAGCTATTTCCTCTTGTTACGTAAATAACCTTACCATCATACGTGATTATAGTTAAACAAAAAATAACGCGAGTCATCTAGAGTTAAGTGTATTTCTTTGGCTGTTAAACCTTCAATTATATACATTTATCTCTGATATTCTTGTTTCTCGATTTTCTCTCTACGATCTTATATCTTGCAGCATTAATAAATTATGAAAATCAACTCGGCCGACAATGTCAGTATTATAACGCGGTCTGAAGTCGAGTGATTGAATTGTTATCGAGAAGCAGGGATTATTTATTGATGATATACTTTTTTCGTGGAACAAACGTGACGAATAAAGATGAAGGAAGCAGAGTGAGTCATCTTATCGACGGCTTATTTGCCGTGTGGCTCGTTCAACACATTTTACGGAACGGCTTTCTTTCCTTTCAGTTATCTCGCGCGAGAACGGTGACTAACTTGAGGAGAATCCGGAAAGGTTCGGGAGGTTCACGACGTTTACACTCTTCTGCCCTTTCGGAATGTTACGGTTTCCGCCTTCGTCGAGTTCTCGAAGCTCTTTCGGATAAAAATATATCCTGCGGTAGGAAGTTTTGTCCTCCAATAAAGTAGCCGGGGAGTTGCAAAAATAATTGTCTTGTTTACCTCGCGCGCACGGCGCGCTATAAGAATAAAGAGGGTCGAAAACGCGGGAAAGTAACATCAATCGTAATCGTGCGACGCTATCGATTATACTGTATAATATAGTGTAACGCCGACCACTTTTGATAGAAGGTCGTCAATGACGTATTATTTTTAAACGGGATGGAGGACAAAGGTGGTACGCGGGCAATGTGGACGTCGGCAGAGACGGTTTCTTTCGCGGGAAACACGCGCGCGGATTCATTCCACGTACACACGTGGGTGCAACCGATGAAGATCTTTTCGAGAAGTGTCTCGTGTATGATAATCAGCGTGCAGAACCTTGAGGCGTGAAAGGAAAGATGGCGGCAGGCGGAATGCACCTCTCTGCATGTTACACGTGTGCGTGCAGGTAGCGCGCGCGACGGCAGGCGGATAATACCCGCATAATTTTCTGCGCTGTTCTCCGCGCGTTACAAAAGCCAGGATTTGCACGCGGCCGAGACTCTCATTTATCTCTCTCTCCTTTTTCTCATCTCTTTTTTGCTTAATCGTTCTCTCCTTCTGTGAAATATTGTTACATAAACAACTATTGCTCGTAATTGCAGTTACTGTACGAACAACTACTACAAAAAGTCTCATTGCAAAAATACTCATGCTTTTTCATCTCAAGTTCCATTCGAGTTCGCGCCGTTCTGCATACGTAATACACGGGGGCAACGTGGAGGCTTTAATATGCATTGCGGAATCGCTTGATTAATGTTGTAATTATCGCGCGCAAGGTTTGCGACGTATCATCGCAGAGTAGTTAGCACGTAGCAGCCCGACAAACGAAACCAGAGCCGTGGCCTGTTTCTGTCGAGAGAGCCATAATGCGCGCGCTATGACACGTGCGCTAGTTGATCTTACACCTTTATCGAAGAGGCTCTCCAACGTCACCGCCTACTCGTCCATTATTATTTTACAATGTAATTTCAGTTCGGGACAGACGGAGACCAAATGAAATATATATAGTGCACCACCTGGTATCTATCGCAGAACAATCAAACGTGTAATCAGCAACGATTGGAGGAGAATATAAAAAAAGAAAAGACTGTTTATGGCACATGATAAAAGATATAGATGCTTTAAAAAGGGAAATATTTCCTATGATGAGGTGCTGTCATTATTTTATAATCATATCGAGTGATTTTTTATTCAAGTTTTGCGATATACAACGCAGAGTTGTCTCTTCTCAATCAGACCAACTTGCCGAGACAATCTCGCCGACCGATCTAAAAAAGCCCGCGCGAATTTTTGGCACGGCTCGTCGGTTGCCGTCCGTTCTCAACCTCGGTGCTAAGAGCGTCTCGAAACTAAGGATCCTCTGAGCGATCGAGAGATGTCGTGACCTAGAAAATGCCATGGCGAAAGCCGGTATACATTCGTCTGGCCCTACCACGTGAGGTCGGTCGAACCAGGTTCGATGACCGCGCGTGAGTTCGGCACGAAAGCCATTACAGATACCTAGTGATTTCGATAGCGAGTTTTGATGACCAGTAACGTCGTCACGCAGGAAAAATCCGCGTAGCTCCGTCTCCTCCGTCTCGAAGTTCTTAGCCGAGAGATAGTCGTGGTTTTCCACGTGCGGTCGGTGGCAGACTGTAGGAGCCGCATTGTTGCGATATGACGAATAGCCGCAGTCGGGATTACAAAGTCCTCGCGCAACGGGATTATATTTCACGTTAAATAACGTCAAGAAAGTGGAAGCCCGCGGGAGCTTTGTACCAAGGGCGCAAAGTGCATGGAAAGTGCGAACTGCACGTACCCGTAAAGGCACTCGGATAATGCGGCCGCGTTGAAAGAATGGTGTTGTCGGGCGGCCGGGCTGAATGGAAGCAGGAATATAGGAAAATAGCTCGTTCGCGAAATATCGGGCTATGGAAACGCGTGCATTCGTGTATTTGTATGCGACGCGCACCGTGTCTACGCCGAGTCCTTTCACCGCAGCAGGTGTCTACGTACGCAATAACGTAGGCGGACACATACACGCAAAAATTGCGACGTTGCGTTCTGCCGCGCGAAACGAGGTAGGCTTTCGCGCAATGCGAGGAGACTTATGTCGCACTACGTGGAAATGCCAAGTGCAGGAATGCAACGTGCGCTTTTCCACAGGCGCGATCGGTCGGCGATCGGGATAGTTCGCGGAACGTTGTCTTCTGTAACTCGATTAACAAATGAGAGAGAGGAAGATAGATCCAAAAGGCTGAAGACAAAAAAGAGGAGGAAAGAGCTTCTATAAAATTCCTGAGAGATTCCCAGAATCTGTTAAATATATTGTATAAAATAATTGGAGAGATCACACAACTCTTCTCTTTATGTGATTAAAGATTTTTCGAATATCTACTGAATATTATACAAGGTGTCCCAGATCACCTTCACAATCTCTCGTGAGAACGTATAGCGGATTGAGATAAACACAAAAGTCCTATACCGTTTTGCGATACTCGCAATAAATCTCAAGATATTAATTAAAAGAGATTGGTGAATGATTACGCGCGATATGGTAGATGAGCTTCAATGACGCCGTCTGCCGTTATATACTTACACATTAGGTCAAACCGAACAAAAAAGTCCTCTACCATTTTGCAAATGACCACATAGATTTTTAAATATTAATCAAAGAAAATTGTTACATGATTGTGCACAATCATGTAACAAATTATGTTACACCATAATGCACAAATTTTCTGTAATTAATATCTGAAAATCTATGTGATCATTTGCAAAATGGTAGAGGACTTTTTTGTTCGATTTGACCTAATGTGTAAGTATAACGACAGACGGCGTCATTGCAGCTCATCTACCATATCGCGCCTAATCATTCACCAATCTTTTTTAATTAATATTTTGAGATTTATTGCGAATATTAATATCGCAAAACGGTATTGGAGTTTTGTGCTTATCTCAACGTTCCCGCTCTACGTTCTCACGAGAGATTGTGAAAGTAATCTGGGACACTCTGTATAATTCAATGATTTCTAACAGAAGACTCTCGTGAAAAAATAATTTTTCAATTTTACAGCAAGCATTTCGTTCAAGAGGATTCTGGTCAAGGTATTGGGTGTAGACGGAAGTATTATAAATTTTTGTCATGGGATTTAAAACTCTTCGGAGAAAAATCCATCTCGCAGTTTAGAATCCTCGCGATATATTTATAGCACTCAATCGCGAAAGAAAGCACCACGCGCGCGCAAGCGAACGGCCGGCATTTCGAGCTCTCCAGAGCGCGGCTTCTGGATTTCTTTCGCCTCATCGTTGCGGAGCGAGCGCTGCACGCGGCTACCAGTTATCCTTGAGTTCGATCCCCTTGCGATTCGATTGGGTCGCGAGTGTGCGTGACCGCGGGCGTGCAAGCGCGAATTCACGCGTGTGATTAGATTTATACGTGTCGTGCGTGTGTAATGCGATTCGAGCGTAATCGCGTCGTCGGCTGCGACCTCCCTGCAATTTGCGCAACTGTCATTCCTCCCTTGAGGTAGATTAAACACGGGTACTGCCACCTATACGAATCCCCGATCTCGTCGAACGCGCACTCTCTTTCGCTTTGTGATCAAGTAATTGCACGCAATTTAAAAAACGCGAACGACGTTAATTTTCACGGGCCGCCGGAAACAATGATGAAACGAGTCGCGTTTCGTCATCGAACGGTTAGTCGCGTTTCAGGTCGAATATCTGCTCGGTGGAAAACGAAATTTTCATCGGCTCGATGTAATCGAGCAGTTGCGCTAATTAGGGCGCGTAACGAGCGTCGTGTAATTAAGCCGCGCGGCGAAATTAAGGGAGGAGGTTACGGCGCGACATCCCCAGCTATTCCTGTGACCATCTACTCCGCCCAACTGTAAACTATTCCGCTCGCTCCCCAACGGAATTAAATACCAACGAAGCGGCAAGGCAAAGGCGCCCTTCGACCTGGCGAAAAAACTCGCCGCCTCGTTGAATTCACCTCGAGAGTGTGGCGCTCGTTTGTTTACCCCATGACAAATGGTTTTCCCGTTGCGAAGTAAGTTTTCTTCTTTTCCGCGTCCACCTGTGTCGCAACATCGCGTGCGACTTCCGCCACGACAATAAATCGAACGCCACGTTACGATGGATGGAACGTCAATTCGAGCGGGACGTCAAACGCGACGGGCGTTCATGGGCAAAGGTCATTGAAACGCGAACGCCAACCGCACCTCTCCTGTTTTGTCGTATCGTCATTTTCACAGTCGAAACCGTCACGCATGAGATACGTCATTCCGTCTGGCGAGACGGGGATTCACGAATGCGCGCGCGGGGGTTTATGTAATTAGTATGGCGCATTGATATTCCCAATGCAGCGAATACCAAGGATCCGCGTCAAGATTTCTAAGCGCATGAGAACGCTCGATTGTCGCGGAAATCGAATTCACACGGACCAACGGACGTATGCAGTATTCACGGTGTGACACAAAGCGAAACGCAAATGACATATTAGTCATGATGACCGATGTGATTGACGTCACCCGTCCAGGTTAATGAAGTTCCTCGTTACAAAAATACTAACCTGAACACGTCTCACTCGCCGATATTAGAAACGAGTGCATCGATTGCACGTGTTCCATCTTTACCCTATCTTCGTGAATTCTTTACCGGACTATAAAAGTTGCACGTACACTCGCGGGACGGCCTATTCTTTTAGCATCGAGCTCCCCAAAGAGAATAATTCCATGAAAAAGTTGTTTTTCTCGCGTGGTGTAAAAATACGGAAAAGTCGTGAAAAAATACGATTTACATAATAACGCTTCAACTTCAACAATTCTACGAGGCGAAATATATCTTGAATGTATCTGTCATCTTTTTATGTCTCGTTTCCAATAAACAAAAATCTTCACGATAAAGTAATATCAAAGTACTTGGCCATAATATTATCCTTCATCGCTGTATCGATGTTAATGTAGGAGATTGCGAGAGCACGGGAGGAGGAGAAGTGACAACGCACTAAAGGTGTGAACGAGGATGAAAAATGGAAGTAATAAGAAGGGCAAACCATCATTTCCGACGGCTGCAAATCTCGAGTTTTATGAAGCGTGAAATGAACTGTCCCTTCATGAACTTGCTCGCAAAACACTCGAGAAGAAAAACCGTTGATGGTCACATTGTGACGCGCGCGACTTGCGATTTATCTTGACGCTCGCGTAAAATTCGCGATTATCGATTACTGCGTACATATAGTTATAAGCGAGTGCTAATTTGCATGGTTTTTTTTCGCTTGAATACAAAGTGTGTGGACAAAAGATAGCGCGTAGTAAAAAATTAAAAAGCGCGCGGAATTAACATATTTAATCCATTTGCGATAACGAGTGCGCGACCAGAAAAAAAGCGATTTACCTTGAAAGCAAATATCTTTACCTCATTACAATCACATGATGGCACATATCGTTTCATAAAATCTATGTTAAAAATTTCAGGAACGTAGGCTCTATCTAGAGAACCTAACGACAGTTTCTTTTCTAAGCGCGGGAATCTCTGATTAAAATTCTCCCACAAATATTTCACTCTTTTAAGCTGCAAACATCTCATTGGATTTAACCCCAATTAATTTAAGCGCTTGACAAAGATTTCATTGAGATTTATCTTTCGCTTCTAATGAGTCAAATAGCTGCTAAGAAGCTTCGAAAATCATTTATTAACTTCTATCACTTTCGATTTTAGATACAGTTCTACATTTGTGTTTTGAATTTTCGGGAACGCCCCCTTAGAGAATGCCAATAGATATTCCCTTGAAGTTCAATACAGTTCGCCCGAAACAAGCCATGAACAGTAACGTATGATCGCAGTCGCGTCACGCGTATACGCGCCAATCAATGCCAGCCTCGCCTCGTTTCGTAGATACGCGATGACAGTATAGCACGCGCAAGTAACCGTAAACGTTACAGTTGACATAAAAACAACACTGGAAGTCGACGTACCGAGAGGCGAAGACCATTTCCAGCATGGCTGGTAGCCCTCTCGAGTGGCTGGTGGGCGGACGGGTGGTTTCCCATTTCTCTCTCTCTTTCTCTCTCTCTCTCTCCCTCAGATGGCGATGTTTTCACAAAGAATAGTACCACTAGCGTCAAGTATCCAAACAGAACAGAGCCGTTGATAGTACGACGTATTCTTTGGTACACCATACACGGTGACACTACTGTCCAACAACGTTTGCGCGATACAGGTGTATGGCCACGATGTAACACTCCCGTCTCTTTCGTGAAGAACCAGAGGAACCGGGAAAAAGATTTTCTGCCGATGAACAAAAGAAGCGCTTCTATCCAATGTTTCTCAAAGACTTCACTGTGAACTCCACGTACGAGGTCTACCGTCGATTTGTCAACGGCTGACCTCTCGGTTGCTTTCACCTCACTGGGACGCAGACACCAAATCTCTCGCGAATTCCTTTATTATTTATCAGCGCACCTCCGTACGAAGCGACAACGAACGCGTACTCGTCGTGGGGCGGCCGATTGCCGTGTCGTGAAACGAAACCGGTCCGGTCCTACGCGCGAAACACTCGATGCACCTTCACTGAATCCGCGAGCACCAGGTAGGCAGATAGGTAGGCAGGCAGACTTCCTCTCGCCGCCACCAGTTCTGAAACGTTCCGCGCTGGAGCGAGCACTCCGCTCGCGCGTAGACCGCCAGCGATCGACGGACCAGAGTAATTTTAGTCCAGTACGACGGTCACTGAATGGATGTCACGAAGAGAGAAAGAGATAGAGAAAAAGAGGTAGGGGCAAGCGCTGCTACTACTGCTGCTGATGAATGTCGTAGTGCGCGGATGACATGGCGGCGCGAGATGCTCCCGCAGCCGGCCGGTAAAAACGTACTCGGATAGACATGAGAGAGGAGACTCTTGCCTTCTCCTCCTCTCCCTCCTCCTTCTCCTTCTTCCCTCTTCTTCTTCTGTTTCTTCTTTTTCTTCGCTTCTTCTTACCAGCGAACGTACCGAACTGGTCGTACGACTTGCCCCAGGCTGACGTCACAAATTCTACCTAGAAGAGTGGGATCCCGATCAGTCTCTCTCTCCGTTTCTGGTCTCGCAGCATATGCTTCCTCTCCCCGAGCACCTCGTGCCGTCTCGTTCCAGCCCACAACTTGCAGACACTGTGAGCATCTCGCGGACACAACAGTGGGGAGCCGCGGTATTCCGCTGCAAACCAGGCTGTAGCCGCACAATGCAGTAGGCTTCGCCTTCCTTACGCGATGATGCCCCGCGGACTCCTTCTGTTTTGTTATTTTTAAACGATGACTGCTCGCGTCCTCGATACGTCCGTCATCACTGGGAAGATCGCGAAGCGTACTCTTCTCGCGCACCAGCAAGTCTCTCCTGCCATCTCCTCTTCGGATCCCAACGCGATTGTCCGTTCCTTCGCGACAGCCGCGTCAGGAAGGCCGGGCGAAACTTCCAGCGCGAATTTCCCGACGTTTTCTGATCGTCACGAATCGCTCAAGCTGTGTAAACACGAAGGGTTCAGAGTCAAACGAATACACCAGAACTGTCTATCTTTCGAATCTGGTTTTCTACAAAACGCCCTATAGGTGGATCTTTCCGACTAGAGAACTGCCTCTGCATTCTCCTTGATGCACCAATTAATACAATTACGGCGAAAAGTGACCTCGTCTCGCGTACCTTGTGAACTCGTTCTCTCGCGAATTCCTTTATCGCAGAATCTCCCGCAGTTTAATCGATACAACGTTTTCCCAGTTGGGCAAAACCAGGAGCCTCGTTCCGATGCATCTAATTGAATAGCCGTTGAGTGCTTCTGACGAGACAATCAAGGCATTGCTCGTGGCACGAATAGGTCGAGCTCTTCCATCCGTATTTTCTTCTCTATGTTTATATTTTCTTCTTGGTGTCTTTTTTTCTTACTTTTGTTGTATGATGTTTCGTATCCGCAAAGTTTATTCTCCTTTTCTTTACACGTTTATCAGCGGCACGATTTACATACGATATCAGCTCGCGATGGAACTTTTCCGGCGAGAGAGAAACATTTGTCGCAAAGTGTATAATACAATTATCGTTGAGTTAGTTTAGCATACGCCGACTAATGGAGCGACAGAGCGCTGTCGCACGACGCACGTTCCCACGTTTTTCCGTTAGCGCCGTCGCCGTCACGCTCAGCTACTTCCGGCGACCCCACCGGAACCCGAAAGTACGTTTGATCTCGCACACGAGAAATCCAGTTATCGGGCAGTATCGAGAACGATTACCAGAAGAATCATCTGCCATTTGTACTCGCACCAGGAGATAATTTATTTGCATGAAGTGAGATGCACGGTCGCGTACGTCACAAATGAAGTCTGATGACTCACAGCAATAGCAGCAACAGTTGAGAAATCAGTGATAACGCTCGAAGATAAAACCAAATAACTCGGGAAAATGGCTGGAATCAGATTTGTTAGGTGATCCGACGCACGAGACTACAACACGTTGACTTTCGAACGTAGGCTCAACGTTTTCACGAACTGATACACGCGCCATCTGCCATTCCATTCCAAGCGACACAGGTAAAGAATCAACGGTATAACTCCGCGCGCAAGAAAGAGAGAGAGAGAAAGAGAGGAGCACTTGTCAATAAAATTCAGCTCCGTGTCTGGAACGAGCGCACACCGTCGCTACGTCGCGACGGTGAGGAACGACGCGACGCAACATCGCAGACTTTCACCGGACAGTGGTGCGGTAAGAGTGAGGCCCGACGACAAGAATTTGCTCGAGGGTACATCGACGAGCACAAACGAGCTCAACGGATATACAACCCCCCCTTGAAAGACCACGGACACGAATGCCGAAGGTCCAACAGGCCCAGGTCTTTCCACCCCACTCCGTCGCTGTCAGGGACAGATCTAGCAGGTTCAGAGCCACTTAAACTCTGTCTAACCTATCATAGAGCTTATAAAGCGATTCAAACGCGCGTCATTCGAATATGTTAATAATTTCTTATTTTATTTTGCTGAAGCTGTGAAATTCGATCATCAGTTGGACAGCGAATCTATGTCAAACTTTCTTACGAAAATTCAGATTTCTAGTCTCCTCTTTCGATGCTTGTGCAATTTTTATATATTTTTCTTTGATGACAAATCAGACTAAAATCGTTGTAACATTTCTTATAGCCACGTTTGATTTACACAGACATAATAAACATAGAGATTGGAGTAAATTTTGCGAGCTGCAATATATAAAACATGAAGTTTCAGGAACGTATTTAGCGCAAGAAGGGCCCGTATAAAAGCAGCCGAATAAAACTCAGTTCGTCCTTTTCTCTCCAACGTGAATGCCTCGGCCCGAGTCAGGCCCAGGTTACTTCCTTCTCCATACCTTGTTGATCCCAGGGATATAGCTAGCCGCGACGGCACCACTGGCCATCGTCTTCCGTTCAAGATCCAATCACGCGAGGAACCGGTTTCGCGTGATTACACCTTCCGAAGAGGACGCGGTGGTTCTCTCGAGCTAAGTCGGAGAAATTTAACGTCAAGCGGCTCGGCGATTCGGCGATCGATGCCTGCGATCTCGCGGTCAACGTTAGGCTACCGCGCTCGAGACACGGTGATGGAGAGTTCGCGTTAGGTCAGTTTGAGTCGAAGAGCGCCGGGGTGGATATGCGAGGTTTACGGCGGTGAGAGAAGCAGCTGCCACGGCAAATGGTCGTACATCTGCTGAGACACGATAGAGAGAGGCTCATGGTGGAGTCCAAACACGTCTCTTCGCTTGGAAAGCCTTCTTGCAAGATGAAATGGCTTTTTTCACATTTCATCAAACACGACAGATTGATAAAAAATATCGGAAAGTTGTCTTTTCCGCCGTTAAAGACCCGTCTCGAAGCAATTAATTATCTATTATACCTATTATTAGGTTATCTTATCATACAGATTTCGTTGAGGAATGTAGAGTGCCTTTCGAAATGGGAACACATAATTACAAGTTCCACGAATCCAAATATTATTCAGCAAAATTTAATTCATGAGTTTCGCTGCTTTAGAGATGACAAGAGAAAATAAACTTTACATGTTAAAGATGTTTTCTTTAACTGATTTAGCAATTTGACAAATTAATTGCACCAAATGGCACGAGGAGAGATAAAGTATTAATTCAGCCATGATTATTTAATCCCATTCCATATATATTTCCATATATTCCATCCCATTTCCATATATATTTATAAGCTGGCTATTTAGAATCAGAATTTTTATCAAGAATTTTTAAACAAAATTTCAAATATAAGCTTATGTCGCATGCTTTAATTAAGCAGGATGTGCATACGCGTGCAAGTAGGACCTAACGGGGGTAGAACTTCTCAATGACGCGCGCCCTCGCCTTCTTTTCCGTGCAGCTGCGTTACGTGGATTTACTTTCTGCGTTTCAGAGCGTATGATGAGGATGACGAAAGAAGCCCAACATCTGCCCGTACTCTTTTACACTCTGGTACTTTCCGGTCCGAAAGCCAAACACGGCAATAACTACGGGAAATTCGTTCTCGAAGCCCTTTACATTTAATGAATATGCGTATCGCGTTGTACCTTGAAAATTCCATACTCCCGTTGCATCTATTCTCAAACTACGGCTAGCAGTTACGTTAAAAGCGTTAATACTTGCGATTTAATTTCTTGAAGTTTTTTCTACCCTTTAAGACTCATACGGACCCAAATAACACATGTATGTTTTTCTGTTAATCAACAAAGAGCTTGCAGCGTCGTAAAGATTTAAAGAGACCATTTAAACAGCTCGAGGTCTACTCCCTATTCTGGAAAGTAAAAATCTCGTTCGGGCGTCTCACTCAATTTTTTTGTCGTTGAAAGAAGACAATCTCATTCGGAAAAATTAAATATTTGATTTTGTATATTTTTTTTAAATTGACACTCACGAGAGAGATCGGATTGCAGCGAATCGATGTTGCAGCTTCGACATTTTAGCATACGATAATCGCGGCCTTGCTCCTTATTTTTGCATGCAGAAGAAATCTCTGACGTTTCGTATCGAAGAAGGTCATGAGCCACAATCGTACGCCGCCACAGCTGCGACTATTTCGGTCAGACTTTTTTCACATTACGTAGAACACACGCACGAGAGTTCCACAATACGTTCGTGGTACACGCACACTCGGAACGCCAGGGCGTGTGTATGTGAGCACAGGTGTAAGGAGTAACGAACGGTAGGTGCACTTGCGTCTCGCAATCGGAGGGCGGCTCCCAACATCCTTTCGCGAGACTATGGGTTACGGTGACCGACAGACCGTCGTTATTTCCATAAGGTCCTTCTCGTGATAGCAGCTCTCATCTTCGCGGATAATTTGCGGAAATATCCGGATTTTCGGCGCTCTACAATTAATGTTGTAACTTACGTGAACGCAAATAACAATAATTAGTGATCGAAGGATAACAGTTATCACAGAACGATAGTCACAGGATAAAAGCAACAGAATTTAACACGCAGGCTTTGTATAATTTGCAACGGGTCGAATTGAATCGCATTAAAACACTTCTGTATAAGTATATAAACGCCATATAACGTTTGTGTGGATTCCAACTTTTTCAAACATCAAAAATACGAGGGGTTATTGACTTTCGATATCCCTTTACTGACATTATAAGTGCTACTCGACGAATTCAATGAAAATACCCTCTGCCGACAGAACGCTTTCCACGGCATCAATTTTCCCGATATTTTTGGAGTAGTGAGAATTTTCGAAATTCACACACACATGCACGTTATCATGTCACTTGCCACAGCAACTTGTTGTAGTAACAATTCAATTTCTATAAACGCGAATTTAAGGGATATAACGAAAATATTATCTTTGCCGTATTCCCGTGGAATTATAAACCCGCTCGTACAAACAACCTCGAGATATTCGTTCAGTACGTAAGTTATGGTGTTGTGTTTGCAGGTATGAGAATGACGTAACAACCGGTTTCGAGGGTATAACATACTATTGCAAAATCTGTCTACCGCCTTGTCAACAGACTGACACTTGCGTTTTACACGCAGAAGTGCATTATGTCACTTCAGTCGTCAGTTCGCGCGCGGCGAATTCGATCGCGAATGGGGCTTGTTAAAAGCACACCGTTTGCACGCAGACTTAAAGAAGCGAAAATTCCTCTCGTGAGGTAAAACTCTTTTGTGAAATTTAGACATTTTTGTCATTAAAATACGTCGTGTTAGCGTGTCAGATATTAGGTCATATATAATCGTCCCGAGCTCCCTACCGACTCGCTCGTTGACGCGCCGTTTAATGAATCTTTGTTAATAGCTCATCTCCATTTTCAGTTTCCAAGCGCTTCTTCCGTTACGTGGAAAGACGACGAGATGATACGTATAACAGGCTATGTAGAATACGCGTCTTTCGATTCTCTCGCACGTGCGTTCACGGACGCGCCATATGGTCGCGACAAAACCACACATGCCGGTATATTCCCATGTATATCGAGCCGGCAGGTAGTATACGGTAGCATGTGTTTCAATGCATACCGAGCTTCACCGTCGGCGAATTTCGCGCGTAATTATCGTGCTTCGGTAATTAATCAAGGCGCTACGTTCCAACGTGGATTCGCCAACATGCCTCTTCCGTCCTTCTCTCTCGGAACAACACACACTCTCTCTCTCTCTCTCTCTCTCTCTCTCCCTCTGCGCAAAATATATCGCAACATTATTTGCGGCTTGCATGCTTCTCTCGCGCACATATTGAAGACGGAATTTCGACTAACAATTGGGAGATGCATCTCGAGAATAGTTTCGCTCTTCGTAAATGTAACCGACGAATTCCAGCTATGCGACTACGATAAGATGTATCAGTCATGGCAAAAATTTCGTCTTGCAAATCGCATATTAAATTCAAATTGCGTGCGCACGCATAACACAAACTGCGCGATTTTTGCTCTCGGATCGTGTTAGACCGTGATGCTATATGTACTTGCGTAACGCGAAATCCGATTAATACCGTGGCGAGATTGACGAAGCGAGCCACGGGTAGTGCGATACACACAACGAGTCCCTCGAGTTGCGTTTCCAATTAAAATTTATTCGTTATACCGGCGTTGGCACACTGCTAACTAAACGGGGGAGGGCGGATCATTCGATCGAATGCTTGATGCGTTTAACGTGTTTGCGAGCGAGCTGACTGTCATGCAGGAATTACGTCCGCTTTCTATTACGGTTAAATTTTGGCAGGTCAATTCGTGGAATTAAACCGTTCGACAGCGCAGTGGACTGGTGCTTTCTCCGGCCAACATTGTCGGTATCCTGTGTGTGTGTTTGCCTATAATTAACCCGTACCCAACAAAAGCGTGCGTCAATGGACTTTGCCGATAGGCTGGCGTTATCGCGTATCGTGCGTGTTACAATAATGGCCGCTGAAGAAAAAAGAAGTAATATTTCTTCGTGCTCCCCTAACTTAAAAAAATTAAAAATAACTTGAAAAAAATGTTAAGAGGCTTTCTGATCCATATCGAAGGTTGACGTGGTTTTACACGCGACAATAATTTAGCCAACAAGGTTCACTCTTTAAATTGTAAACATAGCTCGATGATCCTTTATCGCAATTAGTATTTTTGCTCATCAGAAATGATTAATAGTAATCTAATCTTAGCTGTAGTTTTCGTAATGATCAATATTGTCACGTAAGATTACAGTGATATCGATGCTCAATGAATGCCATGCATTACAACGCAGTCACGTGGAACCTTAATAAAGCGGTTGCCCTCACAGGCAGAAAAATAGCTTATCCGCGTTAATAACACCCTGTAAGTTATACAACGACGAGTAACGAGGTCTTATTCATCTTGGCCGTTGGTTGCCTTTGTTTCGAACACGGCAGTTTCGCTGGTTGAGAGATCGCGCGCCGCTAATGAACGCTTTCTTCCACCGTTACCCGTGTCTTACCATAGATCAACCGCGATTCAGCAAATTAAGCATGACGCAAACACGGTCTTCTGAGCATTGTCCGGTGGGAAGTCACCGCGAACGGACAAGGTATCCGTGGGAATTGGCAATTCTCGGAAAAAAAGAAAAAATCGACCGACGTCTCTTCTCGAGACGTTCGCGTCAAGATAGTAAAAGGCAAAAATTCAACGGAATCATTCACGATAAAAAAGAGAATGAGAAAGAAAGATAATGAGAAGTGAAGTTTTCCCTCGATATTTTTTTTTTTTTTTAATGTTGTCATCGGAAATAGCATTCGATCGTCGCCGCGAAACGGAATGCAAAAGAAGGTGGAAGACCTGTCATGGGAATTCCGAGTCAAGGCTCCATAACCGTCGCCCCTTCGTTAATGTATGTGTGTGCGTAGTTCGCACAATAAGTGCCGCGCGTAACAATGGAGCTGCGAGGAGCATTGTCGGTTGCACGCGAGAATAGACGAGCATACACGCGCTTAATCGCGACGCAAAATCGGGTTATGGCAATTAACGAAGCATAACGTTTCGCCACCCGCCTCCCACGCGTCGCTAAACGTTGATCAGATAGACAGACCGATCTCCAGCGGGGTCGTTCGATGGGCGATCGCCTCGCGAACACTCGCGGACTGCCGACGGATGAAATGATCGGCGAACGAATTCGGAGGGCGTCGAGTGTGCTTTACGTGACGCATTCGCTGTGTACCTTCGACGGAAGTTATTGGACTTCGTGCCGATGATTTAATTGAGCGGCGGCAACGTCCCGATGGTCAACCAATCGTCTCGATTTAGCGCAAGAATCGCCGTTGGAATATTTCAGTGTTGGCCTCTATTGAGGTCGGTGAGTGAAAATTTAATTACACGTCCATCCGGAAACTTTCAATTATAATATCACTTTTTATCAGTACTACTAATCGTGTGTAAATGTGTATATTATATGTATTACGGCCTAAAAATAATGGAAACCGATTGAAATCCTTGAATTAATTCGAAATCGATTTCTCTTCTTAACGACGATTAATTGGGTCGTCGTTCTTTGACTCTCAGAATGTTTCAACTTCCCCAGATACATGCTAATAGTCTTCGTTGAAGCAATTTCTTTCTTTTATTTTCGTTATTTTTTGTTTTCTATTTATGTCACAATTTATTTCGATCACGCAATTTACGCATACAATTCAATTTCCAATTAAAAAACTCGAAACGTTTACATTGTGTGAACTTTGCGCATGAAAGTATTATCGGCTTTTCACGAGCACCAATCGATTTTACAGTTCATTCATTCGATATACTTTTTTTTCCTTCGTACTCGCACTTTGCTGTTTACTACGGCATTGTACAATATTTTGTCGCCTTTATATTCAGCTACCCCTGTGATCACGAAACCCCATCATTTCGTATAAAGTGTATATGAAACATCGGCAACACATGTCATCGATACTCCAATGTACAGGAAATGAATCAAAATACGCGAGCAGATGTGTGGATTTAACTATTACCGGCTTCGTGGCCGCCCTTCATACACTACATTTATGTCTTTACCATCAAACACACGGGGGTTTTTGAATTAAGAGACAATATGACAGGATCTGGTCAATAGGTGTATAGGCGACTTACCGGGAATTTTACTGTTTACTCCAATGATGCACGCGCTTCTTTCTGAAAGCAAAAAATACAAAATATGTTTAAATGTTATACGTATGACAAGATGACGCATCCACAATTTTAAAATGTAAAAATTATCTTTCAATACTGCGCGCTCGACCGATCGTTAACGCTTCATTAAACATCATATATGTATATATATATATATATATATATATATATATATATATATATATATATATCTAACAAAATATTTTCAACAAACAAATCAATCAGATTTGAAGTTATATGAAATTACGAGTCGTGTAACTATTCGTCACTGTTACTTCCGAGCGCAAATAAATGTACCGCGATAACAGACAACGAAGCGTCGCTCGCATAGATATACATCTAAGACTACAGAGATTATTTAAAAAGTATCATCCATAAATTACGACGTAATATTGGAGGAGCTGTCTGAGGGGTCTGACGATACTATAAATAACTTCACGCTGACACTGTTGAAATACCTGCCGGAAAAAATTCAATTAGAGAACGCTTTTGTGGGCGCGCAAATGTGCGCAAAGTAGTATGAAACTAATGATCCTTGGTAACAATGCTGCATAGTAAGTGCCGGTATTTTATCAAAATGTTATCACTTGCTTACGATTTTGCAGCGATAACGCTAATTTATCACCACAGTTTTTATGACAAAGAGAACGAGAGAGAGAGAGAGATCAATCGAGAAAGAAGGACGGTCGTAATTTTTACATGTTAAAATTTGACAATTATCTCGCCCACGTGCCAGATCGAGAATCATGACTAGAGATACGCAAATTTGAAGCACGTTCGAATGTATCAGAGCATCAACCTGTTCCTTTCATCCCCGAGTTATATTTGTCACGTCTTCGACGAAATCGTTATCCCGTCTAGTTGCAGATTAATTTAATCAAATAGAGTCACTGTTAAATGTTTACTTTGCGTAAAACGTGATAGAGAGAGAGAGAGGGGGGGAAGGAGGGAGAGGGAGAGAGAGAGAGAGCGAGAGAGCGAGTCTTCTTTCTCGAGGAGGACGCGCCGAGGACGCGCGCTGTAGAAAATTAAAGTCGCGTCTCCCATGGCGCGTCCCCCCGGCGGAAGGAAGAAAAACATATTCTCATCGGATTGACTCGGCGCGCGACTCCCAGGCAAGAAGACTCGTCGCCGATTCGTTACAAAGGAATCCCCGAGCTACTTGAGCGTCTACGCGCCCCATAAAAATGTGTACAGCACTTTATATCGAGCGAGACCGTTCCCACGACACCCTGTGCGTCTCTCCTATGGGAATATTTTATAGGGGTGAATTTGTATGTGCGAGCGCGCGTACGTGTGCCACGTGGTGCATGAGTGTGCGCGTGTACATGCGTCCGTGCGTGCGTGTTCGCGAGGCTGGTTCTAACGGCGATCAGCGAGCCCCGCACTTTCATCGGTGACGAACACCGATCCTGAGATGACGACGATACACCCCAGTCTCAATTTCAACGCGTCTTTGGTCGTTCGATCGAACGCGTATTGGTATTCGAGTCGTTAATTAAAGGCCCGAATGGAGAACTCGAAAAAGCGCACTTGTTCCAACTAATAAATTATATTCGCCATCTGGTGTTTGGTAAATAGCATTTAATTGGTCGTTACAGGGAGCCAAATGTAACGTGCACGGTAAGGACGACGACGCATAGCTCATCAAGAGCAATTCGCTCGTAACGATCCGTTAAATCATCAAATTGTCTTTCATAATAATAAATTCAAATATATGTTATAGATGTAGTATGTACACAATCGTCGTGAGTATAATTTGTACATTTTTCGTATCGCAGGAATTCGTATCGCTGCATTATGCAAATTTAGTCGAGAATGTAACATATGGCGATCTTGTGAAAACACGTTACGAGGATCCCGACAGCGAAACGTGAGCTTTATTTACCATTATTATTATCTACTTAGGTTAAAGCAGGCTAATCACACACTGATACAGATATTTGCGAATTGATGTATGCACATTTGCACATCTCAAAGCAATTCCTAATCGCTTTCGATGCGCATTATTGTTTTTAGTATACACGTTACTTTCGGTTCTCTATATTGATCGGTTGAAACACTATTTACCGAACACCAGATGATGAGTACGAGTCATTTGTTGAAACAAGTGCACTTCCTCGAGACATTAAAGTTCGATGAAGTTATATAAACGCGACTTGTACTTTGGAAAGATAGTATCGCGGGAACCACTTCGAGAAACGATACGTCTACACAAGGAAAATGACAAGATTCACGATTGTACTTGCTATTCTTCTAGTGGCTCTTGTAAGTATCGCATTCATAAGTAATACTAGTCTTCAAAAAGATTCTTTCGAACTCTGCTTGAAAATTCATCTTTTTTACAGAAACTTAGAAATTTAAACTTTGCCGATTTTGTCAATTTCTCAGGAAGAAACCTGATTATGCATTTTTTGTTAAATTATGCAATGCTATTGTGATTCTATTTTTCTTATGATATCGTTTATTCTTTTAATTAATTACAGGCCGATATTCAGTCTAATGTAGCAAAAGCGTACTCTGATGAAGAAGAAAATCCTTTAAAAGAACCTCTATTGATGAGGATTTTAAATGCAAAAAATCGTGCATATGAACAAGTGCAGAAGGTTAAGTTGTTAGCATCCACTCACCACGAAAATTTTATTGAACGCGTGAATGAAATGGTGGAAAAGGTAAGAGATTCGAATGATACCAGAAAATTACTTTTTTTAGAAATGCATTTATTACTAATGAAATGTTGTAATGTTTATATGTGTAATTACATATATAAATAAAATATTATATGTATATAAACAATTTCATACATGTATTTATCGCAAAATTTATGATAGGGAATAAAAGTAAGCTTGAACATTCTTTAATCGAACCATATATACTCGAGAAATTAATTAATAAATATTATATCCTTAAAAATTCATATTTATAGGCTTGGCTCGATATGGAAATCATGAAAAAAAAGTCCGGTAATACGAATCCTGATTGTGATAAGAAGGTGAAAGATGACATAAATGACAATGCTTTAAAAACTATTAGCACTTATCAATCCTGCCTGAGCAAAGTGACCGACAGTGCTGACTGGGACATGCAATCCATGTCCTTCGAGGCAAGCATTCTGATAAAGGACATCCATGCCGCTAAAGTGAGTACTTCGACGTAATTTGCGTGTGCATAAATCGAAGTAAACGAGATAATGGAAAGAGGTCGTGAAGTTAGTTTTCGAACTAGAAAATTTATACTAAATATGTGTCGCCATAACGTGTTATAATTTGTTATAGATTGTTGACGAAGAACTGTATCGCAGAACTGACGAATTCGAGGCGAAATGGAGTCAATTCGGTCAATACATGAAGAAACTGAATACATGCAATAGCATGTCGAACTTACCACGACTTAAGCGACAAATCTCCGAAGCTCATACCAGTTACATGCAATGCCTTAATTAATCTTCAATTACGATATTATCAGGATAATGACTCTTTTGATTAACAAAAAATTCCCGCTTACATTAAGAGATGATTATCGATTTTTGATTTTATAATAAATACATTATTTTATTGCCCATATTATTTACTTAACATTATAAAATAGCGCGGAAGTTGCACAGTCGGTCCTGAGAGATAGCATTTAAGCGCACGAGATTAATGAACAGCAACAATTGATTAGCAAACGTGAGAAGAGAATAATGAAATGACGATCGGGGAGGATGGGACGATGGAATAAAGAGTCGGGTGAAAGAATGAGATTGAAAGCGCGGGAGAGAATAAATGGCTTTTTAACATTTATACATAATGAAACAAAATGACATTCACATCGGTCTCATCGCAGAAGCAGGATTATTAATGAATACATGCCGTATTAAAACGTGAAAGCGCTATCTTCATCGTAGCGTGGAAGAACGCCGCGAATTAAAATGTTCAATGTATATTTTACGCATTTACAGAATACGTTACAGCATTCCCCAAAAACGATCTATCGACACTGGCAAATAATTTACACGCCGGTGGCTTGAATTTTTGCTTATTATACGTGTGTTTCGTTGTGTGCGCAAGTGTGTTTAAAACGAAACGCCCCGTATATTCCGCGCACGTACAAGAGTTTTATAGTGTCATCAAGGATATAGTCACGCATGCGAACGAGGATAAAGCCGCAAATTCATGCAAACCACAAAATATGACCGTATACCCGGTCTCGGACTGATAAAGCGATAGGCCACGATGCGCGTGGCATACCACAATTCGCGCTATTAGTATCTTCAGTTATGAGAATGCTTTTACGTAATAATAAAATTATTTCAGCGCATACGCGATTTATTGCACTCACCGCAAATAAATCGTCGCAAAGGACACGTTACGTTAAAAAAAGAACATTTTGTCTTGAAGATGGAAAATTTTTTTCAGCAATTACAAAAATGTCTGACCCTTTCCTGATTTCTCACATTTACATTTAACTGAATTCTTCTGCAAAAGTAACCCGAATCAATTTTTTTATGTCAACGTTTAAAATTGACTTTACTTTAATTCATCAACCAGAAAGAGTTTCTTTCGATTTTTTCTTACTTTTTACTTCGATATCATGAACGAGGAAAATCTAATAATAAAACATTAACACGCGTCAGGTCGCGGCAATGTATTCTTTGAAAATATATTTTCCATAATTATTTGTGCGATTAGCATATAGTTGAAAATGAATGGGAATAATTAAAGCAGCGGGAGCGTAGCCCAATAAAAAAGTCTTTCGCAAAAAGCTACGTGTCTCTCTGTTGTAAAACAAACTAATACGAGGGACGACAACACCGGTGTGGATCAACACCGTCGCGGATCAAAGTATTTTGCTTTGCACCAACGTGAGAAAACGACAGTAACGAGAAAGGGACCAGTTTCCTGTCGCGCTACGCGACGATATTGCAACATCCACCTGGTAGGATCAATACGTACCGAGTTACGTAGTAGAACCTGTGTCGGTAGGTGTAACAAGAAAGTAGTATCACGCGCAATAAAGTGTCGTTATTTGGATTGTGGTGTGTTATAATTATATATATCTATAAATTCAACGAAAGAGATATATTTAAATTAGAAACGTATATCTATATGTTAAATACTATTAAAATAAATACTATTCTAACGTATATGGTCATACATATTCTACGACAGCATTTACGTCATATGCGGAAAAATTATCATAAACAAATTGCACTACCGACATGAAGCAAAAATAAGTTGCAAAGTTCATATCAGCGATCAGCGTTTCGCTAGCCGTGGTCATATTTTAGCCGGGCTCATTATTTTTACACAGACTAATTAGAACAATTGCACATTGACACAAACGCGCACGGCATGACAAGTTGATTTACATATCTTGACAATACCTGCAAGAAATTGGAGGTAGACGTATTATATAAGCGCGAATTTTAGCTTAAGGGGAAAAGTGTTGTTACAGAAGTTGTGTCGGAAAGAGCGGCATTTGTATCGGGATTAGAGTAACAATGTTTAAAATCGTAAGCTGTATCTTCATCGCTGCCTGCGTAAGTGTTAAGATTTTTAATCACAAAATCATCGCGTTCGTATATAATCATAAAGATTGGAAAATTCTTGATACTTCGATACCACGAGCTTCTTATTTGGCTCTAATAAAAACGTTATCTAATTTTTCCCTTTTATATTAAAGACGACAATAATTTCATTGTGTTAAATAATTATATATCCGTTATTTTTGGCAATATTATACCTATTTGATCGATTACAGATCAACTTCCCACAAGTTGTTGTAGCTGCCTCTCTTTCGAATCCTCTGGGATCTCTGGGATCCCTGGGGTCCCTAGGATCCCTGGGATCTCTAGGATCATTGGGATCATTGTTAGATAACGCGCAAGATAAACTAACAGATAAAATAACAGATAAAATATCGGACAAAATATCGGATGAAGTATCGGATAAAGTACCGAATACACAGGACCAGTTCTCGGACATACTTCGCAATATATTCGAACGTGGAGATGAAACCGTAAAAAAAATTGGAAATGGCGTGAGTGATCTAGGCACGACTCTTGATTCGCGATTGTCTGCCGAGGTGGAGAGGGTAAATACAAAATAATATCCTTTAATTACGCTTCTGAATTGTTTGACAAAGAAAAGCAAGGTTGAAACGTTAAGAAAATTTACGCATTGAACATTTTTTTACAAGTATTCATCAAAACGCGCAGACCGAAATTTTCTTTTTATTAAATATCGAATTACAAGTGCGATATATGTGTTTAATGTACGCGTCGATTGTAAATTTATTCCTCGACGACAAGTTTATTATCGATAAGCGTAGAAATCACAACGGCAGCTGATAAAAGAATTAATTACCCGTTCGCCGTGAGTTTCATCATTTCGTCGTGTTGCGTAACCCAGTAGAATAAATTTACACCTCCAATTCCGGATGGTACCCGTTTTATCATTGATACTTCAGACAAAAGATACTAAATGCTTTCCCAATATATATATATATATATATCCTAGTTCATTTCTAATATGAAGCTATATACTCAATCTCAATTGTACCCGAGAGATATGAATTTTGACAAAACGCAACTTCGACGCTGCAAAGCTCGTGAATAATAAATATTTAGACTTTTAAATATCTGTCGTCATGTCGACAGCTCAAGGAGAAGAGTGAACAATTCCTAAAAGAAACTCAAAACGCCGATATTTCTTCCTGTAACAAACTGTATATGAGAGGACGCGCTACTCTCGCCGAACTGATATCGAAGCTTGATTCTTGTTTGTTAAGCAAAGCGCGAGATGTTGGAAAGGAAGTTGAAGATCTCGTTAATACAATAAGTGCACTGTATCAACACTTGGCGGAGCAACTGCCGAACATGATGCAATGCTTAAAAAACCCTCTAAATATTGTTTCGTGTATCTCTAAGGTACGTGCGTGGTGTGTGTATGTGTATGCATCCTATTTACTTGAGATTAATATAAATCTATTTATACTTTTTATAATATTGAATTCTCCGTAACTGTACAAATCTTTCTACCATTTAAAAAATGTTTTAACAAGACATCGAAAATTTTACGAAAATCGATCGGATTATCAGACGTGCGATTTTTCCAAAACGTATAACATTAACACACTTTTTTAGGCATCTCAAAGCGTCTTCAAGCTGGGTTTGACGGCTAAGCAGGCTATTGGCGCGTTTATACAACTCGTTACATTTTTCCCGACTGTGAAATTATGTGCTAAGATGTCGATTTTCAGTGTTGTAGGAACTAATATGCTCAACCTCGTGAAAGACGCGGGAATGTGTGCTCAAAGCACTATAAAAGGAAAGCTATTCACCGACTAATGTGACTCCCATCTTTTATTATACATACATATTACTGTTATTATAAGTTAACCCCACGATACGAAGTTCCTACTTTTTTCGCACTATGCAAAACGGTACACGCAGGTATATATCAAATGTACTTAATAAATACTAAGTTAATAACATTGCTATGCTCGCCTCTACCTTTTAGAGTAATTTAGGAATCAAAGAAAGCACAAAATATACATTTATAAAATATATACTGTGTATGCGATTTATTAACTTAATTTTATGAGCGATGAAGTTCCAATTGAAATGATAACACACGCTCGTCTGCCGATAGAAATAAGCTCCTTCTTCAGAAAAGTTATTCAATATAGTGAAGCAACAAAAAAATTCGTGGAACTGTGAAAAAATATACAGTAATTCGAAAAATTTGTTAATTTTTCAAAAAATCCAGAGAGAATTCAAACTCCTTGGTCGGAAGCGACAAATGCATGGTTGATCTACAAGAGGAAATATAAACTGTAGAATCAGGATATAAGACTCAGATGAAAGAAAAAGCGACACTCACCAGAGAGAACATGAGGAAGACGTCTGCGAAAGAAGCGCGCGGTGAGTCTGGACATCATGTATAATGGGTCGAAACGATTGGATAGGCGCAGTCCCACGTGTAGATATATATATATATATATATATATATATATATATATATATGTATGTGCGCGGTGGGACGTATAAAATCGCCGTTATGAGAAGCGACGAGGAACCGATCAGTGTCACCATTGAACCACAACGTTCACATTGTGGCTGTTACAGTAGACTTCGCAATAATCGTTGAATGAAAGAGACGTTGTTTGCTCATGTTAACGGTATTCACGCCAATCACAAGGTAACTCTCTATATATTGTTTCGAAATTATCGTCAAAACGTATTCCCTGTCGAATAATGGCGATAGAATCATTTACGACGATATATTTCGGTCATTCACAAAGAACACCGCGATCGGACGACGGTGTCCGCGTACCGAGGCAGGTGAATCAGAAATCGCTGCTCCCAACACCGCGCGGTTACTCATCGTATAACTGAGTAACCGTAACAATTATAATGAAATCACTCAGCCCGTGCATAAAAAGCAGGAAGAGGAATATCAACCGCGGATACGTCATGGTGAGCGCGAGAAAGCGCATGACATCATTCGGTGAATAAAGGACAGTCTTGAAATTGAGCAGACGTGTTTTATTGCGCGCTTAACGATTACCGGAGAATTGCAGCATACGTATAGAATTACATCCTTGCTATGTCTAAGCTTGAATATGCCATTGAAAGACATAGCATTGAAATGTATACTCGATCATTGGACGGATCATATTTAACGTTAGATCAATGTATCTTTATCTTTGAGATATTTTCGTATCAAAACGCATCCCGAGTTTCTGAACTTGAGCGAGTTTCAGCGCTCGTCTCGAATGTTTTTCCAAGCGAGTCTTTCACAGTTGCACGAGTAAACAGCTTCGAATGGCTATAACGACATATAATAAAGCAATCGCGGACAAAGCGCTTTGTCAACAAAGTTGCCGGAGGAACTGGCAACAAAGCGTGGCGCGTGAATAAAGTTCATCAACCTCCGTGTTCGAGCCGTGTCTTCGTCGTCGTCATCCTCATCGTCGTCGTCGTGGTTACAACATCTGATCAGTCCTATTTACACCGTGTCGTATGGGACAAGTAGTTGCTGGTAATGCAGCGCGAGTATGCCTTACCACCTGCTTATTAACGCCTGTGAACGCGAACAAACGCGGTAAATTTACGCGTGCGAAAGATACTTGAAGAAGGACTTGAGACAAAAGACTGGCTAATTAAAACGTGAATGAAAGTATTCATATTTTTTCCTTGACGTGTCAAGGCCCGATTCTCTCTATCTTTCGTTTTCCGGACCGCAGCACCGCCGCGTACGTCGACTCGTTTTCTCAAGTACGGCCGGTAACCCCCGAAGAGAAGACGCTCCGTAAGGACGGAAAAAAATGCGGTCTCAGACGGCGCACTCGCAGTCGAGAGCCCTTTGGGGCCGCGCGTGTCTTTCGTCAGAGGCTATATAGCAGCACCTTGCTCTCTTCAGCGACAGGACGACGAACCGCGGTCGTTCCACGGTAAAACCGTCTCTCTCCATCTCTCTTTCTCTATCTCTCCCGAAACGACGCTTATTCGCGCTTTTATACAGCTTGACTCACGATGTTCCGCGACATTTACCTTCTACGAGCGGTAAATCATTCCCGGTGCAAATTGGAAGAAGTCCGTCCGATCCCAGACTTCACCTCAGAGCGAGAACAGACAGGTGACTTTTCGCGAGAGACATAAAGGCTAATAAAGACAAAAAATACGCGAGCTACAAAGCGTCCAGTATCCCCTTAGTATCTTCTTAGATTTATCGCGCGGAGCACAAATTGTTAGTCACCGTTTTTACAGAGTTGGAAATACGATCGTCCCTCATCTTTATGTGCGCGAACAATTAAACCGAGTTCTCGGCGGAGAGAAACACTAGTCTTATTTTGCTTCAGCTTGCATAA
The DNA here is from genome assembly GCF_010583005.1 of Odontomachus brunneus. NCBI lineage: Eukaryota > Metazoa > Arthropoda > Insecta > Hymenoptera > Formicidae > Odontomachus > Odontomachus brunneus. The sequence goes on from NW_022639597.1 coordinate 716,063, forward strand.
ACGCATCGCTGTATACATTAAAACGAAGCACCCTGTATATCCCGCGCGTGCACGAGAATTTTACGGTACTCACAGGAACAGCTATGGACGAGGATGAAACCGCAAATTCATGCAAACCGCAAGATATGGTGGCGGAGCTGACTTAGAGCTGATAAAACGAAAGTCTAATGGCTCCTTCTCTCTCTCTCTCTCTCTCTCTCTCTCTCTCTCTCTCTCTCTCTCT